>NC_045968.1:37830583-38085677 GCF_010909765.2 Amblyraja radiata
ACACACACTCACACACACTCACACACACAAACACTCACACACACACATACACTCACACATACATTCACACACGCTTACACATACACTCATACACACACACATACACTCACACGCACACACACACACACACACACACACACACACACACACACACACACACACACACACACACACACACACATACACATACACTCACACACACACACATACACTCACACACACACACAGACTCACACACACACATACACACACACACACATACACTCACACACACACACACACACACACACACACATACACTCACACTCACTCACACACTCACACTCATATAAACTCACACACACACATACTCACACAAACACATACACTCACACGCACACACACTCACACAGACTCCACACACAGACTCACACACATACCCACACACACACACACTCACACACCCTATATATGACAGCAATCTTGAATCTAATCACATGGCTGATCATATGCCTTTCCACTGTGGGGCTTCCGCAATCAGCGTGACCTCTGCACTCACCGGAATTTACGCAATCATCGCAACCTATCCAATAAGCGGAAGTCACAAAATGAGCGGGACTTTTGGACTAAACACAGTCGGACCTAATAAAGCATTTATTCCTTCCAAACACAATCGGACATAATAAAGCATTTATCCCTTCCAAACACAGTCTTACCTGATAAAGCATTGCAGTTTCAAGCATAGGCAGGGCAGCAGGCCAAACAACTCATGGCATGTCATGTCATTTCATTTCCAATTAAGCATTGCACTTTCAGGCACAGGCAGGGCAGCAGGCCACACAACTCATGGCATTGTCATTAAAGGCTAACAAATCATTTATTGCAAGTATATTGTTGATTCACAGCTTAGAATGACATTTGTGGCCTCTCCCTCGCGATGTTGCAAAGTGACTGCCTCATGTCCAGGCATGCGGGGTTTTATAGTCCTGCCATAATCCGCTGTAAGGCGGCAACTCTACTGCTGTGCGACTGTGCTGCCATTGAATTAAGAGGCTCAAAATCTCGACATGGAGTTTGCACATTCTCTTTGTGACTGTATGGGTTTGCTCTGGGTGCTCCTGTTTCCTCCCAGATTCCAAGGACATGTGGGTAGCTAGGTTAATTGGCCTCTGTAGATTTTCCCCAGAAAGTGTTAGCATCTGGGGGTTGATGATGTCAGAGAAATAAAATGGGATTAATGTAAGATTGATATGAATGTGTGTTTGATGGTTGGCATGCACTCAAGAGTGAAGGTACTATTTCCGTGCTGTATCCCTCTATAACTTTATGTCAGGGACGCAGCAAGATAACATTAAAAAGCAGCTCTTTAATGTGCTTCTGAATGGAGGCTTTTTTCTTTTGGCACTTTGAGTTTATACATAGACATAAAATTTACTAGGCTATTACTGGAGTTTCTTGGAAGTCAGCTGGACTCTGTCTGGGCACAGAGCATTTATTGGTCTGCACAAATATTTATGGTCCCAGAGACTGGTGTGAAGATTGCGCTGGTTCCACAGGTGTATGAGGCATCTGCTCTACTGATGCAATGCCCACAGCATTGATATCCTCTCCCACTCCACAATAGCAAGAGTTGTATGGGAAAGAAGAAGGGGATTTCTTGGGGCAACCCTATCACAGGTTTCTGCAGGCATAACACATTCTGTTGGCTGTAAGCATTCTGAACTGCAGGTACTATTGCAACGTTTAAGAAACATTTAGACAGGTACATGGATATGACAGGTTTAGTGGGACATGGGCCAAAAGCAAGCAAGTGGGTCTAGTTTAGATGAGATGTTGGTCAGTTGGGCTGAAGAGCCTATTGCCACACTGTATCACTATATGATTCGATAACTGCATATGCCTCCTGTGTTTCATTTGTTGGGTGCAGGTACCAGCACTTCCATTCAATGGTCAATGGCCAATGGTGCAATATTGTCACATGTGCAAATGCATAAAGAAATTATTTTTTTGCATACTATTTGGTAAAGTTTTGCATTAACTAAGCACACTCCCCGATTAATATAGCAAAATATACAGAATAGTCCACTGAGACCGCATGCAAGAGTCGCCAGGTTTAGACGTTGTTTCCAAAGTCCTGTCCAGTTTACACGCTCAATCTCCTAGTGCGGTGCCCGATCCAGGCGAGCCCCAGGCTGCTGCAGGGCTTCCAGCCGTCGTCCCTCTCCTCGCCCGGCATCCTTCAGCCTTCGTGCCCCGGGGGTGCCTCCCGCAGCCGACCTTGATGGCGTGGAAGGTAAGACCCCAGTTCACTCTCTCACCGGCCCTTGCTCTTGTTTCCACCATCGCCGGCTCCCTCCATTCTCCTTCATGTGACAATCATTAATCTAAACCTAACCCTCATTGAAGATGTCACTAATCAAATGGAAAGATGTTTTTATATTAAATATTTTATCAAGAAACAACAGTGTTTTTGTCATATGTATTGAAACAGAACAATGATATTCATAGAATGTAGAAACAAAGAACTGCAGATGCTGGTGAATACACTGGGATACAAAGTGCTGGAGTAACAGCGGGTCAGGCAGCATCTCTGGAGGAAAGGAATAGGCAACGTTTTGGGTCGCAGCCCTTCTTCCGACGGAGAGTCAGAGGAGATGGAACCGAAAGATATGAAAAGGTACATAGAACAAATTAATCAAAGGTATACAAAAAGACAGGTCAAAGCCAGCAACGATGATCAAAGCAGAGCCCACAATGGACCATTGTTGGTTGTGGGAACGGTGATAAGAAGTAATGCAAACAGTGAAACTCAGCAGGACGACAGTGAAACTAGTACGATGACTAGGGTGGGTGAGGGATGGAGAGCGAGGGGATGCAAGAGTTACTTGAAGTTAGAGAAATCAATATTGATACCAGTGTGTTGTAAGCTGCCCAAGTGAAATATGAGGTGCTGTCCCTCCAATTTGCATTTGGACTTTAAACTGTTCTTAAAAGATTGGTTGCTTTACCAAGACTTGGCTAATACTTGACCCCAGACTCAATACAATGTGGTCACTATCCAAAAGAAATCACTGGATTCAAGGGCATTACGATGGGAAAGAAAGTGTTGGATTTGCCATTGTCTCCCTCAAAGTGTGAATACAGTTGAAAACAGTTCATGATACACTGGTTTGCTCCATTCTCAGCCCTTCATTACTATCTGATGTTGTAGTTGAATTAATAAGCCACACCAACGCTGTGCTAAGTAGAATAATCTGCTGCTCCCTTCATTGCTGTTTGCTTGATCTTACTGCCTTCAAAAGATAAGTCTACTCCTAAAGTAATTGAAATTCGACCTGCTGAGTGTTTCCTGCATTTTATGTTTTTATATCTACTATACAAACAGGGAGCACACTATCCTTGCATTTGCAATAACTTGCTGCAGGAGAATTGCTGCATGTTCCTCCATCAACATGGCACAGTGGCGCAGTTGGTAGAGCTGCTGCCTCACAGTATCAGAGAACGCGTGGGTTACCTCCGGGTGCACCGGTTTCCTCCCACATCCCAAAGATCCTAAAGATGCACGGATTTGTCGGCTAAATAATCTCTGTAAAATTGCCCCTGGTGTGTAGGGAGTGGATGAGAAAGTGGGATAACATTGAGCTAGTGTGAATGGGTGATCAATGGTTGGCATGGACTCGAGAGGGGCCGTTTCCATGCTGCCATGTTCCATGTTCCATCTCTAAACTAAACTGTCAGGGGTTATGGGGTTGAGAGGGAAAGACAGATCAACCATGGTCGAATTGCGGAGTAGACTTGATGGCCTAATTCTGTTCCTATAATGTATGAACTTGTAAACTAACTCTAAGAGTGGGTGGAGGAAATTTTTGTGCCTCTTTAAAGCGTGCTGTTTAATATAATCTGACAACTTTCATACACAATGGAACTAAATTCTTTCCTTCAACCAATACCATCATAACAAGAGAAAGCATTACAGGCGGGATATTCCTCTGAGCTGTGTATTTTGTTGTATTGGCACTGATAAGATCGATCATTGTGTTCTAAATGGAATATCCCAAGGGATTCACCAAGCTTCTTCATCAATTGGAAATGCTTTCTCGGTCTTAAATATTTTATCACATTGGACCAGATCAAATTTCTGAAGAAAGGTCATCTAACTAAAACTTAGTCATAGAGTCATACAGCATGAAAACAAGTCCTTCGGTCCAACTTGTCCATGCCAGCCAAGGGGAATGTGCCATCTGCTTGCATTGGCACATACCCCCCTAAGTCTTTTCTATCCAGACTGAAAAAGGGTCTTGACCCGAAACGTCACCTGTCCATCAGTTCAAGCATTTTCCGCTTATATTTCAGTTTTCCAGCATCTATATTGTATCATGTTCGTATTTACAGACCATGAACCGGCTTCGCATTTACCCCTCTGCCAAAACTATTCTTCTGGTTTTTTTTCAGAGTGTCACAGAGTCATAAGTGTGGAAACAGGCCCCTCGGCCCAACTTTCCCACACCGACCAGCATGCTCCATCTACAGTAGTCCCATCTGCCCGCACTTGGCCCATGACCCTCTAAAGATGCTGAAAAAACTCAGCGGGTCAGGCAGCATCTCTGGAGAAAATGGATGGGTGACCTATCGGGTCAGAACCATTTATTCAGACTAAAAGTAGAAGGGAGGGAATTGGAGGATGTTCTGGGCCTTCTCCGCTGTCAGAATGAGGCCACACACTAATTAGAGGAACCGCACCTCATATTTTGCTTGTGCAGCTTGCAACCCAGCAGTATGAGTGTTCATTTCTCCAATTACTAGTAACTCATGCATTCCCTCTCTCCCACTCCCCCGGCCCTTGTCGTCCCATTAGTTCTATTGAACACATCCGTGTATCCCTTTGCTATTACCTCTTCCCCAGCCAACAATGGGCCATTGTGGGCTCCACCCTTCCTTGGACATCTATTGCCAGCCCTGATTTGTTCTGGCATTTTCCTACGTCCAGTTTCTCCTCCCACCCCTTACTTTCAGTCTGAAGATGGGTTCCGATCCAAAACAACACCCATTGTTTTTCTCCAGAGATGCTGCCTGACCCGCTGAGTTACTCCAGCACTTTGTGTCTATCTTTGGTATAAACCAGTATGTGCAGTTCCTTCCTACCCTCTAAACCTAACCTACCCATGGACCTGTCTCTTAAATGTTATGATAGCACCTGCCTCAACTACCTCCTCTGGCAGCTCGCTCCATATGCCCACCATCCTTTGTGTAAAAAGTTACCCCTCAGTTTATTTCCCCTCTCACCTTAAATTTCGCTTTCATTCAAAAAAGTGCTCCCTGATTTTCGTAGTCTTCCATCTATTGTTTTCATTTTAGAGGTAGAGCATCTGCAATGGTTTGCGTTTGATTGCTAGTGCAAATTGTTTCCTTTCTAATCACAATTCTGCTGGCGTTCGAACTGTTACTCTGAGCTTTGTGACACAGTAATTTCAGTTCTACTGGCTTCTATTACAATCTATTATAACAGTAATCATTACATGTTCTGGCTATTGACCTTGCAGCTACAGTGTTACCAGGTAGAAAACACCTTGCATAATTGCTAATCAGCAGGGGACTTGCGCACATTAAGGCGACATTCCCTTTGTTTAGCTTAGTTTAGTTTAGAGATACAGCATGGGAACAGGCCCTTCGGCCCACCAAAGATAGACACAGAATACTGGAGTAATTCAGCGAGGCAGGCATCAAGTCCGCGCCGACCAGCGATCCCCGTACACTAGCGCTATCCTACACACTAAGAACAATTTACAATTTTACCGAAGCCAATTAACCTGCCAACCTGTGCGTCTTTGGAGTGTGGGAGGAAACCGGAGCACCTGGAGAAAACCCACACGTTCACAGGAAGAACATATGAACTCCATACAGACAGCAACCATAGTCAGGATCGAACCCGGGTCTCTGGCGCTGTGAGGCAGCAACTCTACCGCTGCGCCACCGTGCCGCCTATAAGTTTGCCATCCACGTTCTTTGCAAAGGTCATGCAGGCTCACTCTGAAGACAAGATCACTTGTGCTTTGATGGAAGGCAGTGGATGATCATTGAATGCAACGGCTGCATCGTTTACAATTCTGCTTAGAGACACAGCATGGAATAGGCCCTTCGGCCCACCGAGCCCACGTTGACCATTGATCACCAATTCGCACTAGTTCCATGTTGTTCCGCCTTTGCAACTTGAAATGGTGCACTGCAATGCTGAGAACTATATTCTGCACTCTTTATCTTTCCATTTGCTCCACCTCCTGTAATGGAGCTTGACGTGATTGTATTTATGTATAATATTATCAGATCAGTCTTGATAGCATGCAAAACCACTGTACTCCAGTACATGTGACAATAGTAATTCTAAACCGAAACCTCATCAAAAATGTCACTTATCAAATGGAAAAACTATTTCATAATTAAATATTTTATCAAGAGAGAAGAGTATTTTATTGCCATAAGTGCAAACCCGCACGTCTTTGGGATGTGGGCGGAAACTGGAGCACCCAGAAGAAGCCCACGCGGTCACTGGGAGAACGTGCAAACTTCACTCAGTAGTCAGGATCGAACCCTGGACTCTGGTGTTGTAAGGCAGCAACTCTACCCCATGTGGCACTGTCCCGCCTTATTGTGCCGCATGTCCTATCATGAAGTGTTTAAAATACATGAAGGAAAAATGTTTCCAATGGACAAACGATCCATTAGACACAAATTCCTGACATTAGATGAATCTGGGATCATGGAGATATGCCAGGAGGAGAATGGAGATGAGACCAACATGAGAATATCATCAACCAGAAATCTCTTTTCCAACAAAGTCTTGACTGCTGCAAGCTCTCTCAAACATATCAGGGACAGCACTTCCTCACAGCCCCAATGATCCAAGTTCGATCCTGACCTCTGATGTTGTGCGCTAGTCACACTAGTTGTATATTATCCCACTTTCCATCTACTCCGTACCCACTACGGACAATTTATGGAAACAAATAACCTACAAACCCACACGTCTTTAAGACGTGGGAGGAAACCGGAGCGCCCAGAGACAGCCCAAGTGGTTTCAGGGAGAATGTACAAACTCCGCACAGACAACACCCGAGGTCAGAAACGAACATGGGTATCTGGCGTGGTGAGGCATCTTTGTAGGTTATCATTAATCCTTCTTGATTGGTAAGGGGAAAAGGTAGGAGAATGGGGTTGAGAGGGAAAGATAGATCAGCCATGATTGAATTGCAGAGTAGACCCGATGGGTTGAATAGTCTAATTCTGCTCCTTCCTTGATTAACCTTCCTTGAAATGGTCCAGGGGAGGATAATTAGACACCGCACAGACTGGGAACTCCACATTCAGTTGTTTGTGCAAACAGCTAATTATTCAGCCAGAGAATCTCTGAATCCTTATCTTTGCGTTGTGAGCTGGCTCCTAGCTCCCGCTGCTGGCTTCCCCGACCCGTCGCCATGGTGACCAAACATTCAATCTCATCCCTGCCTCATTCAGATTCTGTCTAGTGCCAGAGCCGTGCTTTGAACGTGTTCTTCTGCCCACATCTAATCTCAAATCTCAAGCATTTCACCAGCACGTTGTGACTGGAATTCCAAAGCGATTGTTCTAAACAAACAACTTCTCTCGAAGGCGTGGCAAAGAATCCTCAGCTGTTGTTCTACAGACAAGGGTTTCTTTAATTCATGACGTATAGTCTCTTCCTTGTGTGCTGTACATTTTAGTTGAGCTTATAATCACGTGTACCGCGGTACAGTGAAAAGCCTCTTGTTTACTTCTATCCAGTCAACAGAAAGTCCATTTGATTACAATCAAAGTATAAATACTGGATGAAGGGAATAATGTTTAGCGCAAGATAAAGATATCTTAAACATAGTCGGAAGGTCTCCCATGATGTGGATGATAGCTCAGGAACACCCTCTAATCGGGGAAGACAGATGGCACAATGGGCTAAGTGTTCGGCTGGCAACCGGAAGGTAGCCGGTTCGAATCCCGCTTGGAGTGCATACTGTCGTTGTGTCCTTGGGCAAGACACTTCACCCACCTTTGCCTGTGTGTGAATGTGTGTGAGTGATTGGTGGTGGTCGGAGGGGCCGTAGGCGCAGATTGGCAGCCACGCTTCCGTCAGTTTGCCCCAGGGCAGCTGTGGCCACAGAAGTAGCTTACCACCACCGAGTGTGACTGAGGAGTGAATGAATAATGCGATGTAAAGCGCCTTGAGTATTAGAAAGGCGCTATATAAATCCCATCCATTATTATTATTATTAATTGGGATAGGACAGTTCAGATGGGAAGAAACTGTCTCTGAATCTAGAGGTGTGTGTTTTCGCACATGTACCTCTTGCCTGATGGGAGATGGGCGAAGAGGGAGTGACTGGGGTGAGATCCATCCATGATTATGCGGGTGGCCTTGCTGGGGCAGTGTGAATTGTAGATGGAGTCAATTGAAGGGAGGTTGGTTTGCTTGATGGTCTGGGCAGTGACTACAACTCTTTGCAATTTAAAGCAACCTCTCTTCAAGGTTGATCAAAGAAAATATATTTAGTTTAGTTTAGAGATAGGCCATTCAGCACACTGAGTTCACACCGACCATCGATCATCCGTTCACACCAGTTCTATGTTATCCCACTTTCACATTCATTCCCAACATAATGGGATTCATTCACAGAGGGCCAATTAACCTACAAACCCACACGTCTTTGGGATGTGGGAAGAAACCAGAGCACCTGGAAGAAACCCAAGCTCTCATAGGGAGAACGTGCAAACTCCAAGTCGACAGCACATGCTCGAATCCGGGTCTGTGGCGCAGTGAGGCAGCTGCTCTACCAGCTGCGCCACTGTGCCACCCAATTCTGATGGCTTCCTTGGCTGCTGGCTCCTGCCTTCACTCACAGATTCAGAGAGCATGAGTCCATTCATTCACTCATGTCTGTCCTAGTATCTTTAAAACAGCTTTTAATTAGTGCCTTCCCTCAACCCCCCATCCACCCCATCCCCCCCCCCACCCCTTAGTCTTAGATCATTGCATTCCCTCTTCTAATTCCAATCCACCACCACCCTCAAAAGCCTGCAGAAGCACCCAACCTGAAACTTCACCTAGGTAGGGTGGAACGGTGGTGCAGCGGTAGAGTTGATGCCTTACAGCGCCAGAGACCCGGGTTCGCTCCTGACAACGAGTGCTGTCTGTATTAAGTCACCACATGGATTTTCTCCGAGTGCTCTGATTTCCTCCCAAGCTCTAGAGACGTATAGGTTTGCTGGCTAATTGGCTTCAGTAAGATTGTAAAAGTAGAGTGTGTAGGATGTGCTAGTGTACGGTGTGATCACTGGCTGGCACGGACTCGGTGGGCCGAAGGGCCTGTTTTCACGCTGTATCTTTAAAATTCTAATGTCTATCCATGTTCTCATGACATGCTGCCTTGAACCGTTTATTCCAGCACTTTGTGTCTTCCCGTGGTAAACCAGCATCTGCAGATCCTTGTTTGTACATTCCTGCTTTTATCTTGCACCAAGGTTTGTGCACCCTCTGGCGAAAAATCTTTGACCTAAAATATGAACCCTGTTTCTTTCCCTGCAGAGATGCTGCCTAACCAGCTGAGTATCCACTGCATTTACTCTTTTTTAGATTTCATGTATCCAGTGTCTGTGCTATGTTTGTGTTTTATATTCCGACTTCGTTGGCCCGGGAACAGGAGAGCTCGTTCAGGTCTCTGAAATATTCATGAGTCGATGGAGCAGTTTACTAAAAAAGAAGCTTCTTATGTTTGCAAAGCGTGAACCATCTGCATGAATGCTCGTCTGCAGCTAGCTGAGAGCTATGTGTTGTTGAGCTGGAAAGGGTGCAGAGTAGATTTACGAGGATGTTGCCAGGACTAGAGGGCCTGTTACAGGGAGAGGTTGAGCAGGCTAGGACTGGATTCCTTGGAGCACAGGAGGATGAGGGGTGATCTTATAGAGGTGTACAAAATCATGAAGGGAATAGACAGGGTGAATGCACAGAGTATTTTACCCAGAGTTGGCAAAATCAAGAACCAGAGGACACAGGTTTAAGGTGAAGGGGGAAAAGATTGAATAGGAACCTGAGGGGTAACTTTTTTGCACAAAGGGTGGTGGGTGTATTGAACGAGCTGCCAGAGGAGGTAGTTGAGACAGGTACTATCACAAAGTTTAAAAAAAGAATTGGATAGGTACATGGAAAGGATGGGTTTTGAGGCATATGGGCCAAACGAAGGCAGGTGAGACTTGTGTAGATGAGGCATGTTGGTCAACGTGGGCAAGTTAGGCTGAAGGGCCCGTCTCCATACTGTATGGCTCTATGACTCTCCAGCTAGCACAAGACTAGCAATGAAACTGGGAATGGCAGATGGCAATAGTGTCATTGGGATCAGGGAATGATGACTACTACAAATTATTTCACCCCCTCTGGTTGAAGGTTTATCACTGAGAGAACTTAGTTATTTAAATATTTAATTTTTAATTTAGTTTAGAAATACAGCATGGAAACAGGTCCTTCACGCATCGATCCCACACTGACAATCGATCACCTGTTCACACCAGTTCTATGTTATCCTACTTTCTCATTCACTCCCTTCACCCTCGGGACAATTTACAGAAGCCAATTAACCTACAACGCACACGTGTTCAGGATGTAGGAGGAAAACCACACGGTCACAGGAAGAACGTGCAGACTCCACACAGGCAGCACCCGAGGTCAGGATTAGGATTGAACCCGGGTCTCTAGCACTGTGAGGCTCTGGCTCTACCAGCTGCGCCACTGTGCCGCCCATGTGTTCCATATTTCAAGCGCCCTCTGAAGAAAACACTTCCTTCCCAGATGCCCTTTTATCCTTCTCAAAGAGTTATAGATTCATACCCTCCAACTCTATCCTATCCATGTACCTGCCCAAATGTTTCTCAAACATTATGTTAGTAGCTGCCTTAATTACATCATTTGGCAGCTCGATCCAGAACCAGTCCAGAACCAGGGTAAGCCATTTAGAATGGAGACGAGGAAACACTTTTTCTCACAGAGAGTTGTGATTCTGTGGAATTCTCTGCCTCAGAGGGCGGTGGAGGCCGGTTCTCTGGATACTTTTAAGAGAGAGCTAGATAGGAGTCTTAAAGATAGCGGAGTCAGGGGATATGGGGAGAAGGCAGGAATGGGGTACTGATTGTGTATGATGAGCCATGATCACATTGAATGGTGATGCTCTCGAAGGGCCAAATAGCCTACTCCTGCACCTATTGTCTATTGTCTATTATCTATTGATCCAGACACTCTCCACCCTTTGTGTAAAAAAGTTACCCCTCATGTGCCTATTCAATCCCTCCCCCCCCCCCCCTCCCCACCTTAAACCTATATTATTTTTCTCAATACCCCTATTTTGTGTAAAAAAACTCTATGTAGTTTGTGGCCCACTCTATGTTGGCCCACGAAGTGGTGGAGGCGGGTTCGTTGGTATCATTTAAAAATAAATTGGTTAGGCATATGGATGAGAAGAAAATGGAGGGTTATGGTATGAGTGCAGGCAGGTTGGACTAAGGGAAAATAATTGTTCGGCACGGACTTGTAGGGCCGAGATGGCCTGTTTCCGTGCTGTAATTGTTATATGGTTATATGGTTATATGGTTATATGGTAGTTACCTAATCTATTCCTCTCATGATCATAAAAGGGAAGGATAGTCTTCCAAAATCCCACTGGCCTCCCTGTATAGGTCAGGTTAAAGTTGGCTTTGCTAAAGTTCAACTAATTAATCAACAGTTATTTATCTTGCCTTGTTAATTAAATGTCAAGCCTAATGATCTTGACCACCCTGTAGCTTATACAAACCAAAAATATAATGCTTTTAACAATAATTAGTTAATTAAAAGTCTATTAAAAGTAACATGACAATATAGTTTCATTAATTACCATTCAACATTTTTAATGAGAGAATGAAGAGAATAATTTCTGTAACCATCTGAAATCATGAATTTTAATACAGAATCGTATAATGCAACATTTAACAAAATATTCTTGGGATGGTGGGTCCCAAAGAGGTTGACATTTAATTCCAATCACCATTTATCAAGACGATGGTGTCATAGAGTCATAACGCACTGAAATAGGCCCTTTGGCCCATCATGCCCTTGCCACCAAGATGGCCCATCTACGCTAGTCCCACCTGCCCACATTTGGCCCATTTCCTTCTATACCTTTCCTATCCTTGTACCTGTCAAAAATGATGGAGTACGTTCTCAACTATAGGAGTTGTTGGGATATTGGAATGTTTTATGTGTTATTCCTAACTGTCACTGTATGTCATGTTGTCACTTCCGGGCGGAGCACCAAGGCAAATTCCTTGTATGTGAATACTTGGCCAATAAACGTATTCATTCATTCATTCATTCATTCATATGATCTAACAAGTACACAAGTTCACAATGTGTTGGAGTAGAATTATTCCATTCAGCTCATTGAGTCTACTCCGCCATTCAATCATCGCTGATCTCTGCCTCCTAATCCCATTTCCCTGCCTTCTCCCCATAACACTTGACACACGTTCTAATCAAAAATGTGTCTATCTCTGCCTTAAAAATATCCACTGACTTGACCTCCACAGCCCTCTGTGACAATGTTCCACAAATTAATTGCCCTCTGACTAAAGAAGTTCAGCCTCGCCTCCTTTCTAAAAGAGCGCCCTTTAATTCTGAGGCTATGAGCTGTGGTCCTAGAATCTCCCACTAGTGGAAACATCCTTTCCACATCCACTCTATCTATGCCTTTCATTATTCTGTAAGTTTCAATGAGGTCCCCCCACAACCTTCTAAACTCCAGCGAGTGGAGGCCCAGTGCTGTCAAACACTCATCATATGATAACCCACTCATTCCTGGAATCATTCTTGTAAACCTCCTCTGGGCCCTCTTGAGAGCCAGCACATCCTTACTCAGATATGGGGTCCAGATTTGCTCACAGTACTCCAAATGCAGCCTGACCAGCGCCTTATAGAGCATCAGCATTATATCTGTTTTTGTATTCCAGTCCTCTTGATATACGGTGGCTTGCAAAAGTTTTCATACCCCTTGAACTTTTCCACATTTTGTCACGTTACAACCACAAACGTAAATGTATTTTATTGGGATTTTATGTGATAGACCAACACAAAGTGGTGCATAATTGTGAAGTGGAAGGAAAATGATACATGGTTTTCAAATTTTTTTACAAATAAAAAACTGAAAAGTGTGGCATGCAAAGGTATTCAGCCCCCCTGAGTCAATACTTTGTAGAACCACCTTTCGCTGCAATTACAGTTGCAAGTCTTTTGGGGTATGTCTCTACCAGCTTTGCACATCTAGAGACTGAAATTTTTGCCCATTCTTCTTTGCAAAATAGCTCAAGCTCAGTCAGATTGGATGGAGAGCGTTTGTGAACAGCAATTTTCAAGTCTTGCCAGAGATTCTCAATTGGATTTAGGTCTGGACTTTGACTGGGCCATTCTAACATATGAATATGCTTTGATCTAAACCATTCCATTGTAGCTCTGGCTGTATGTTTAGGGTCGTTGTCCTGCTGGAAGGTGAACCTCCACCCCAGTCTCAAGTCTTTTGCAGACTCTAACAGGTTTTCTTCCAAGATTGCCCTGTATTTGGCTCCATCCATCTTCCCATCAACTCTGACCAGCTTCCCTGTCCCTGCTGAAGAAAAGCATCCCCACAGCATGATGCTGCCACCACCATGTTTCACAGTGGGGATGGTGTGTTCAGGGTGATGTGCAATGTTAGTTTTCCGCCACACATAGCGTTTTGCATTTAGGCCAAAAACTTCAATTTTGGTCTCATCTGACCAGAGCACCTTCCTCCACATGTTTGCTGTGTCCCCCACATGGCTTGGGGCAAACTGCAAATGGGACTTCTTATGGCTTTTTTTCAACAATGGCTTTCTTCTTGCCACTCTTCCATAAAGGCCCGATTTGTGAAGTGCACGACTAATAGTTGTCCTGTGGACAGATTCTGCCACCTGAGCTGTGGATCTCTGCAGCTCCTCCAGAGTTACCTTGGCTGCTTCTCTGATCAATGCTCTCCTTGCCCGGCCTGTCAGTTTAGGTGGACGGCCATGTCTTGGTAGGTTTGCAGTTGTGCCATACTCTTTCCATTTTCGGATGATGGATTGAACAGTGCTCCGTGAGATGTTCAAAGCTTGGGATATTTTTTAATAACCTAACCCTGCTTTAAACTTCTCCACAACTTTAACCCTGACCTGTCTGGTGTGTTCCTTGGGCTTCATGATGCTGTTTGTTCACTAATGTTCTCTAACAAACCTCCGAGGCCTTCACAGAACAGCTGTATTTATACTGAGATTAGATTACACACAAGTGGACTCTATTTACTAATTAGGTGACTTCTGAAGGCAATTGGTTGCACTGGGTTTTATTTAGGGGTATCAGAGTAAAGGGGGCAGAATACTTTTGCATGCCACACTTTTCAGTTTTTTATTTGTAAAAAAATTTGAAAATCATGTATCATTTTCCTTCCACTTCACAATTATCCGCCACTTTGTGTTGGTCTATCACATAAAATCCCAATAAAATACATTTACGTTTGTGGTTGTAACGTGACAAAATGTGGAAAAGTTCAAGGGGTATGAATACTTTTGCAAGCCACTGTAAATACATGATTCCACACTTTGCTACACTGAATTTAATCTGCCACTTCTCTGCCCACTCTCCTAACCTGTCCAAGCCTTTTTACAGAGTCCTTGCTTCCTCTACACTACCAGCCCCTCCACCTATCTCAGCATCATCTGCAAACTTGGCCACAATCCCATCAATCCCCTTATCCAAATCATTAGTATACAACTTGAAGAGAAGCGGCCCCAGCACGAACCTTTGCGGAACTCCACTAGTCACTGGCAGCCAACCTGAAAAAGCGCCTTTTATTGCAACTCTTTGCCTTCTGCCATCCAGCCAGCCCACTAACCCTGCCAATAACTTGACTTTAGTACCATGGACTCTCATCTTTCCTTGCAGCCTGACGCGCGGCACCTTATCGAAGGCCTACTGAAAATCGAGGTAAACAACATCTCCAGCTCCCCTCTGTCTGTCCTGCTATTAACTTCCTCAAAGAACTCCAGCAGATTCATCAGGCAAGATCTTCCCTTCACAAAGCCATGCTGACTTTGGCCTATTTTATCGTGAATCTCCAAGTACTGCGTAACCTCATCCTTTATAATTGACTCTAAAATCTTACCAACCGCCGACAGAAAGGATGACTTCATAACATCAGCTGTAGAAGCCGGACTCATCTATTTGGCTAAAGATAGACACAAAAAGCTGGAGTAACTCAGCGGGGCAGGCAGCATCTCTGGAGAGAAGGAATGGGTGACGGTTCGGGTCGAGACCCTTCTTCAGACATCCTCTCATCTATTTGGCTACTTGTGCCTTCATAGCCATTCAATAAGGCCGTGTTTAATCTGTTACCTCGGCACCATTTTGCTGCACTAACCTCATATCACTTGATTCCTCACATATCTAACAACAGAATCTATTGATCACTTCAGAGGGCTGACATGAAGAAGCACAGAGGTGATTCTGGACATTTCTAAGGAGGTTAGGGTTAGAATTTTATCACAAGTACTGACCTCCCCACCATCACAGGCAGCCAGCTACACCACACCACCCTGGCCACATTCTCATTTCACTCCTGCCATCTGGATGAAGATATGGGAGCCTGGAAACTGTAACGTCTAGGTTCAGGAGCAGCTTCTTCCCTACAACCATCAGGCTATTCAACACTGTGACCTCCAAATAAGCAATGAAGGACATAGACTTGGGGGTCATGTACATTTATGCATACTGTATTTCAAAACTATTTGGGAGATTGGGGCGGCATAGTGGCGCAACGGTAGAGTTGCTACCTTGCAGCGCCAGAGACCCTGGTTCAGTCCCTGGGTGCTGTCTGTATGGAGTTTGTACGTTCTCCCTGTGACCGCTTGGGTTTTCTCCGGGTGCTCTGGTTTCCTCCCACATCCTAAAGACGTGCAGATTTGTAGGGTAATTGGCTTCTGTAAATTGTTCCTGGGTGTAGGATAGAACTAGTGTACAGGTGACTGTATGGGTGGTCGGCATGGACTTGGTGGGCTGAAGGGCCTGTTTCCATGCTGTGTCTCTAAAACTAACTGGGACATTTTTCTGGAATGGAGGAGGCTGAGAGATGATATGATGGAGCTATATAGGTGGCAGGATAGACAATTAGAGTCTATTACTGTTCCCCACAGTAGGAGGGTCTACAAAACTAAAGGTAATAGGTTTAAGCAAAGAGGGAGGAGGTGAGAAAGTTTAAAGGGGATTTGTCAGGTACATTTTTAATATAAAGAATAGTTAATATCTGGAATGAACTGCCATAGGAGATGATGAGAGGAAACAGGAACAGTGCTCAAGAGGTACAATACTGGATAGACACTTGAATGAGCAGGGCACAGAGGGATATGGACTTGATGCAGCCAAGTGGGATTAGTATGCACAGGCATGATTTCATTCAGAAGATTGGTACAAAATGCTGGAGTAACAGGTCAGACAGCATCTCTGGAGAAAAGGAACAGGTGATGTTTCGGGTCAAGACCCTTCTTCAGTTATGAAAAATTGACAGGTCTGAAGAAGGGTCTTGACCTGAAACATAACCTGTTTCTTTTCTCCAGAGATGTCACCTGTCCCACAGAGTTACTCCAGCACTTTGTATCTATCTTCGATGTAATCCAGCATCTGCAGTCCCTTGCCCCCTCCATCTGCCAAAGAGAGGTAGTTGAAACAAGAAACGACAAGATTTAAAAGACATTTGGACAGCTAAATGGATAGGAGCATCTTGGTCGGTGTGGACAAGTTGGGACAAAGTGCCTGTTTGGATTAGTCATTGTACCCTGAACAATACAGTTTCACACCAAATTTGATGGAAAATAAAACTGGCCGCAAAAATCTCGACCCCATCTATTTCCTGTTGGGTGGTGGCTAAATTAAAACTGCCCCCTACACATTTTCAAAGGACTGAAATGTACTTTTGTGCTCTTGATTCTATCTGTGCAGCTATGTGTGAAACAGCAATAAAAGTAAGGGAATGGAGTGTTAAATTATCATCAAGACTAACCAAGCTTGTTGCTTCTGTGAAGTTGGAGCCCTTCTCTTCAAATGTTAATCGCAATGCCATCTGACAGGTGCGTGAGAGGAGAAGATTATACTTTGGACAGGGAAGTGAGTTCACTGTGATGGATGGCAGAGAGAAAATTAACTGGGTGGAGACCTCAGTTGAAAGCATGACTTAGTCTGCCCGGAAAGGTCACCTAAATGATTGGAAACTTTGCAGAGACAGATTTTTTTTATCATTATTAGCTTCAGGGCTATTTTAATTAACGTGGAATTTTCAGCAGAATTGGAAGAGAAGGCAATGCCTTAGAACTGTGGTGTGCCCCACAGACTGAGCCAGTTCAGCTCAAAGCATCTTTCCTTTACTTTAGAGAAGCAGCGTGGAAACAGGCCCTTCAGCCCACCGAGTCCGCTCCGACCAGCGATCAGCCTGTGCACTAGCAGTATCCTACACTCTAAGAACAATTTACAAATTTTACCAAAGCCAATTAATCTACAAACCTGTACATCTTTAGAGTGATAGTCATAGAGTCATACAGCATAGAAACTAGCCCAACTTGCCCACACTGACCAACATGTCCCATCTTGTCCCATCAGCCTACATTTGGTCCACATTCCTCTAAACCTATCCTATCCATGTGCCTGTCTAAATGTTTCTTAAATGTTACGATAGTACCTGCCTCAACTACCTCCTCCTACAGCTCGTTCCATACACCCTTTGTGTGGAAAAGTTACCCCTCAGGTGCCTATTAAATCTTTCCCCCTCTCACCTTAAACCTATCTTCTCTTGTACTCTGCACATCTTTGTTCAACGGCTCAAAGGTTCTTTATTATCAAATGTACTGAGGTACAGTGACATTAGTTCATCCAGTTCACAGTATAATTAGTTCATACAGTTCAGTTATTACTGTACATAAACATAATCCCAGATTAAATACAGTGTCTAGAAATAGCCCATTGAGACCATATACACCAGGCTTTGGTGCTATTTTCAAACTCCAAGCTGCAGCTGGCCATAAAGGCCCATTGTCCTGGTGGCATTGCAGGAATGCGGAAGAAAACCAGAGCACCCGAAGCAAACAGTGTCGCAGCTGCTGCCTCAAAATGCCCCAGATCCGGGTTCGACCCTGACATCAGTTGCTATCTGTCTTCAGTTTGCACATTCTCCCTGTGACTGCATGCGTTTCCTCCAGGTGCTGCAGTTTCCTCCTACATCCCAAACACGTGCAAATTTGCGGATTAATTGGTATCTGTAAAGTTGTCCCTGATGTGTTGGGAGTGGATGAGAAAGTGGGGTAACATAGAACTAGTGTGAATGGGTGATTGATGGTCAGCATGAAGTCAATGGGCCAAAGAGTTTCCATGCTGTATCTCTAGACTAAAACAAACTCACGGGGTCAGAGGGACAGCAGGCAAGCGAACCATCCTACCAACAACTAGATAGTAGTCCTGAACTACTATCTACCTCATTGGAGACCCTTGGACTTTCTTCGATCAGATTTTACTGGACTTTATCTTGCACTAAATGTTATTCAGGTGACTCCCATTATCATGTATCTGTGGATGGCTTGATGGTAATCACGTATTGTCCATCCACTGACTGGTTAGCACGCAACAAAAACTTTTCACTGTACCTTGGTACACGTGGCAATAAACTAAGCTAAACGTCATAAAGTCATAAGGAATAGGCGTAGAATTTGGCCATTCGGCCCATCAAGTTTACTCCACCATTCAATCATGGCTGATCTATCTCTCCCCCCTAACCCCATTCTCCTGCCTTCTCTCCATAACCTCTGACACCTGTACTAACCAAGACTCTATCTATCTCTGTCTTAAAAATATCCTTTGAATTGGCCTCCACAGCCCTCTGTGGCAAAGAATTCCACAGATTCACCACCCTCTGACTAAAGACATTTCTCCTCGTCTCCTTCCTAAAAGAACACCCTTTAATTCAGAGGCTATGACGTCTAGTTCTAGACTTTTCCACTAATGGAAACATCCTCTCCACATCCACTCTATCCAAGCCTTTCACTATTCTGTATGTTTCAATGAGGTCCCCCCTCATTCTCCTAAACTCCAGCAAGTACAGGCCCAGTGTCGACAAACGCTCATCATTGTTTAACCGACTCATTCCTGGGATGATTCTTGTAAACCTCGTCTGGGCCCTCTCCAGAGCCAGCACATCCTTCTTCAGTTATGGAGAGCTAATATCTGACTAACTAAACTAAACTAAGCTAAACTACACTAACCTAAACTACAAACAGACGATTGAACCTCGATCTCTGGTGCTGTGAGGCAGCATTCAAATAGATGCATCACTATCGCAGGTGACATTTTTCAGACCATTGTAATTAAAGCAACAAAATCAAATGAAATACTAAGAAAAAAATGTCAATCAATAGATGGCCATTGATCTCGGAAGAGCACGAATATTGGCTGGAATGATTTTTCAGCGTTTAAAATCCACCCTTTACTTTCAACCTTCGCCATGAAATTGGAGAGAGACAAGATATATTGTCTGGCCCCTACTCAGTTCCTTTGATTTCAGATGAACTAAACGTCAGAAGTTGACTCCTTCCACTTGCTCTGTCTGCTCCCACTGTCAACCCCCATTTTAAAGGAGTAGGAAGGAACTGCAGATGCTGGTTTACACAGAAGATAGACACAAAATGTTGCAGTAACTCAGCGGGACAGGCAGCATCTCTGGAGAGAAGGAATGAGTGATATTTTGGGTTGCTGAGTAACTCCAGCATTTTATGTCTATCCCATTTTAAAGGAAATGAATTTATGGTGATTTACGGCACCTCTCTCAATTTAAATGAACGTATCGTAAATGGAAAATAAATAGTTTATTTTGGAGATTTAGGTGAGAGATACAGCATGAAAACAGCCCCTTGGCCCACTGAGTCCATGCTGACTATTCATGTACTGTACCTGTCTAGATTATTCTGAAACACAGCTAAGGTATCTACTTCTGCCATCCCATTGACAGTGTTTACTCTTTGTGTTAATTTTTGCCTTGTGAATCTCCTTTAAACTTTCTCCCTTTCACTTTAAACCTATACACTCTACTATTTGACAATTCACCCCTGAGGAAACAGATTCTCACTTGCTACCCTATCTGTGCCTCTCATAATTCTCCATCTCTATTAGCTTACCACTCAGCCTCCGACGTTCCAGAGAAAACAATCCAAGTTTGCCCCACCTCTTTATAGCTAACATACTCTAAAATCACGGTATCCTGGTGAATCTCTACTGCACTACTGCACGAAAACTTCTACTTCCTTCCTGCAGTGTAGCGACTAGAACAGCATGCTTCATTCTAAATGTGGCCTAACTAAAGTTTTAGTGGCTGCAACCAAAAGTTGCCAACTTTTAAACTCAGTGCACTGAATCATGAAGGCAGGCAAGTCATATGGCACAGATAGACACTAAATATTGGAGTAACTCAGAGGGTCAGGCAACATCTCTGGAGAAAATGGATAGGTCACGTTTCGGGTCAGAACCCTTCTTCAGACTGATGGTATTGGGGTGGGGGAAACTGGAAGCAAGAAAAGACTGGGACAAATCAGGGCTGGCAGCAGATGAAGGCCCGTTGTCCTGGCGGCATTACACTATCAGTGAGCCAAAGGGTCTGTGTCCACACTGTATCTCTAAAACTAAATCACACTAAACTGACCAAAATACCTAATGTGCCAGGCTGCCTGGATAGAGCAATGGAATGAGATGGAATAGCTTGCTCTATCAGTGGCAGGCATGGAATTAGTTGGGCTGAATGGCCTCCTTCTGTACAATGCTTCTAGGATTTAAAGTCAACGTAGCAGGTTTTGTTCTCTGTTGGACATGTAAGCCTCGGGCATCAGGGCAGTGAATAGTTGATTGGATTGCAGCCCCACGACACCAAGTCTTCTTATGTACATTTAGTGTCACGCCCTGTATGGTGTCATCAGCTAAATATGAACCACAGGCACATCTGGTGGTTGATATGAGTGCGCAGGAAAGAAGGACATGCAACAATCAAATGCATACAGTCTAACCCATTGTGGCTGCTCGCATTCCTGTGGATAACATGACTTACTCATAGAGTTTTTGGGCACAGAAACAGGCCTTTCAGCCCAACTCGTCCATGCCGACCAAG
This sequence comes from Amblyraja radiata, assembly GCF_010909765.2. Taxonomy (NCBI): domain Eukaryota; kingdom Metazoa; phylum Chordata; class Chondrichthyes; order Rajiformes; family Rajidae; genus Amblyraja; species Amblyraja radiata. The sequence continues at coordinate 37,851,826 of NC_045968.1, forward strand.
ATGCATCATCAAAGCTAGACACATATGTCCATGTTTGGCCCATATCTCTCATAGAAACATAGAAACATAGAAATTAGGTGCAGGAGTAGGCCATTCGGCCCTTCGAGCCTGCAACGCCATTCAATATGATCATGGCTGATCATCCAACTCAGTATCCCGTACCTGCCTTCTCTCCATACCCTCTGATCCCCTTAGCCACAAGGGCCACATCTAACTCCCTCTTAAATATAGCCAATGAACTGGCCTCGACTACCCTCTGTGGCAGGGAGTTCCAGAGATTCACCACTCTCTGTGTGAAAAAAGTTCTTCTCATCTCGGTTTTAAAGGATTTCCCCCTTATCCTTAAGCTGTGACCCCTTGTCCTGGACTTCCCCAACATCGGGAGCAATCTTCCTGCATCTAGCCTGTCCAACCCCTCCAACCTCTTTCCTATCCATGTACCTGTCCAAATGTCTTTTAAGTGCTGTTTTTGGACCTGCCTCAACTTCATCCTCTTGTAGCTAATTCCATACACCTACTGAGTGAAAATGTTGCCCCTCAGTTCCCTATTAAATCTATTAAACTCCCTACCCTCTCACGGTATACCCATGTCCTCTGGCTCTTGAACCTATTATTCTGGGTAAAAGTCTCCTTATCTATTCTCTGCCATAAAATCACTCCTTATCCTTCTGCGCTCCAAGGCATAAAGTCCTAGCCTGCTCAACCTCTCTCCATAACTCATGCCCTCGAGGCCTTGCAACATCCTCGTAATTATTTATACATTCGGTCCAGCTTAAATGATAATGATTAAATTGCTAATGCTCCTGTAAAGTTTCATGGGACATTTAAAGATACGATACAAATACAAATTGTTGTACCGTTTCGGGTCGAGACCCTTCTCCAAACAGTTGACCTGAAACGTCACACATTCGTTCTTTCCAGTAATGCTGCCTGTCCCGTTAAGTTACTCTAGCATTTTGTGTATATCATGTGTATCTTCAGTTTCTTCCGATAAATTGTTGTTGGCATTACTCAAACATAATATGCAGTTCACAAAGAGCCCATTATTCTCTAAGGAAGTAACATAATGTTGCCCTGGGCAAGAGTGGGGCCACGTGCAGGCCCAACACCTCATATTTCACTTGGGCAGCTTACAACCCAATTGTATGAACATTGAATGATCCAATTTTAGGTAACTCCAAAGCTTCCCCTCTCCCATCTTCCACCCTAACCCCAATCCCTTCCTCTCTCTCAAATGCCTCACCTGGACTCACGCCTATCTCTCTCCTTCCCCTCCATTACCACCTACATTCCTTCCTCTAGCTTCACAATTCACAACTCCTCAATCCTGTTGTCTTACACCTTCCGCCTTTTCACTTCTGGCTTTTGCCTAACCATCTGCCTATCAAAAAACCCTCATCACTTGTAAAAGATCTATTACCTGGCAGGCTTTGTCCTTCCTCTCATCCCCTTCAGCTTGTTTTTTCCCCTTCTACAATCAGTCTGAAAAAGGCTCCCGACCCAAGCGTCACCGATCTATGTCATCCAGAGATGCCACCTGATCTGTTGAGTTTGTTTAGTTTTGTTTATTATTGAATGTGAACTGAGGTACAGTGAAAGGCTTTTTTGTTGCGTGCTATCCAGTCAGTAGAAAGACAATACATGATTAAAATCAATCCATTCACAGTGTTTAGATAGATGATAAAGGAATAACGTTTAGTGCAAGTTAAATCTAGCAACGTTTGATCAAGGGTAGTCCGAGGGTCACCAAAGAGGTAGATAGTAGTTCAGTACTGCTCTCTGGGTGTGGTAGGATGATTCAGTTGCCTGATAACAGCTGGGAAGAAATTGTCCCTGAATCTGGTGGTGTGTGTTTTCACACTTCTATACGTTTTGCCTGATGGAAGAGGGGAGAAGAGGGAGTGGCCAGGGTGCGACTCGTCCTTGAATCTGCTGCTGGCCTTGCCAAGGCAGCGTGAGGTATAAATGGAGTCAAGAGAAGGGAGGTTGGTTTGTGTGATGGTCTGGGCTGCGTCCACAATTCGCTGCAGCGAAAAGACTATACATGATTACAATCAAACCGTCCATAGTGCAGGTATGGATATAACTTACTGCAGCTCTTTGCCCCATTTTTTGTAGACCATCAACTGCAGTTCCCTGTATCAACATAATATTGTGCAGATCATAACATAGGATGCTAAGTCAATATCTCTGCGAAAAAAATGCCAGCAGCAAGTGTTTGTGGTATATAATTCACATTTAAAAAGCCTTAAAAAGCAAGGACATAAAAAAGAGTGACATTAAGTACTTTACAGAAATCCAGCTCCTTGTCTTGATAACCAGAGTTCAAAGCAAATAATTATTTCAAGAATCAGAGTGAGTTTGATGGCACCAGGTTGTATTTTTGCTTATTTACTTTATGTTTGAGGTGTGTCATTGTTAAGAATGGGGAGACATTTATGCTATGAAAACATTCTCCTCACTAGGCAAGAACGCTGACAGCAATTAGGAAATGACTATGCAAATTCACACAGGCAAAAATACAGCTCAAGGCATTTCACCAGAAGGCATAAATTGGACACGAATTGACAAAACAAAAAGATTTTAATAGGTGACTTAGTCAAAGAGATGGAGTTTAAGGAAGTTGGAGAGATTAACAGCATAGAGTCATGGAATATAGATGCGTAGAGTCATACAGTGTGGAAACAGGCCCTTTGGCCCAACTTGCCCATGCTGTTACATGGTATGCAGGAGAGAAGATCCTACAGAATGATGGGTCTCGGCCCAAAATGTCACCTATCTATGTTCTCCAGAGATGCTGCCTAATCCTTTGAGTTACTCCAGCATTTCATGTCTTTTTTGGAATGCAAGAGACCATTCTAGCCCATAGCTCTGCATTTTTGTTTATTTAGTGGTTTTTATTTTGACATCGTATCAGCACCTCCAACATGTCATAGAGTCATAGGGTGATATAGTGTGGAAACAGGTCCTTCAGCCCAAATTGCTCATACCAGCCAACATGTTCCAGCTACACTAGTCCCATTTGCCTGCGTTTGATCCTTATGGCTCCAAACCTGTCCTATCGTGAATGCATTGGTAATCATTTTCCAATGTTCTCTCGACTCTGGATCAGTTCCTGTGGACTGGAGGGTAGTCAATGTAACCCCACTTTTTAAGAAAGGAGCAAGAGAGAAAACGGGGAATTATAGACAAGTTAACCTTACATCAGTAGTGGGGAAGATGCTTGAGTTGATTGTTAAAGATGTTAAAGCAGCGCATTTGAAAAGCAGTGACAGGATCAGTCAAAGTCAGCATGGAAATCATGCTTGACTAATCTTCTGGAATATTTTGAGGATGTAACAAGTAGAATGGATAAGGGAGAGCCAGTGAATGTGGTGTATCTGGACTTTCAAAAAGCCTTTGACAAGTTCCCACACAAAAGATTAGTGTGCAAAATTAGAGCACATGGTATTAGGGGTAGGGTAATGACATGGATAGAGAACTGGTTGGCAGACAGGAAGCAGAGAGTAGGAATTAACATGTCCTTTTCAGAATGGCAGGCAGTGACTAGTGGAGTGCCGCAAGGCTCGGTGCTGGGACCCCAGCTATTTACAATATATATTAACGATTTAGACGAGGGAATTAAATGTGACATCTCTAAGTTTGCGGATGACACAAAGATAGATGGCAGTGTGAGCTACGATGCAGATGCTATGAGGCTGCAGGGTGACTTGGATAGGTTGGGTAAGTGGGCAGATGCATGGCAGATGCAGTTTAATGTGGATAAATGTGAGGTTATCCACTTTGGTGGCAAACACAGGAAGGCAGATTATTATCTGAATGGTGTCAGATTAGGAAAAGGTGTAATGAGACCTGGGTACATCAGCCACTGAAAGTAAGCATGCAAGGACAGCAGGCAGTGAAGAAAGCTAATGGCATGGTGTCCTTCATTGCGAGAGGATTTGGGTTTAGGAACAAGGAGGTCCTACTGCAGTTGTACAGGGCCCTGGTGACACCTGGAGTATTGTATGCAATTTTGGTCTCCTAATTTGAGGAAGGACATTATTGCTATTGAGGGAGTGCAGCGTAGGTTCACCAGGTTAATTCCCGGGATGGCAGGACTGACATATGATGAAAGAATGGGTTGACTGGGCTTGTATTCATTGGAATTTAGAAGGATGAGAGGACACCCTTATACAAAAATATAAAATCCTTAAAGGATTGGACAGGCTAGATGCAGGAAAAATGTTCCCGATGTTGGGAATCCAGAATCAGGGGTCACAGTTCAAGCATAAGGGGTAGGCCATTTAGGACAGAGATGAGGAAAAACTTCTTCACCCAGAGCATTGTGAATCTGTGGAATTCTCTGCCACAGAAGGCAGTGGAGGCCAATCCATTGGATGTTTTCAAGAGAGAGTTAGATTTAGCTCTTTGGGCTAAAGGAATCAAGGGATATGGTGAAAAAGCAGAAACGGGGTACTGGTTTTAAATGATCTGCCATGATCATATTGAATGGTGGTGCTGGTTCGAAGGGCCGAATGGCCAACTCCTGCATCTATTTTTCTATGTTGCTATGTTTCTATCCAGTCTAACTGTTTCTTAAATGTTGGCATAGTCCCTGCCTCAACTACCTCCTCTGGCAACTTGTTCCATGTACCAACCATCCCTTGTGTAAAAAAAATACCCCTCAGACCCCTCAGAGAATTAAATCTTTTCCCTTTCACCTTGAACCTATGTCAAAAAGTCAAAAACTAATTTTATATAATTCTATTAAGTTTCTCCTCAAACTCCAACATTCCAGAGAAAAACAATCCATGTTTATCCAACCTCTACCTGTAGCTGAATCTTTCTAATCCAGGCAATATTCTGATAAAACTCTATACCCTCTCCAAAGCCTTCACATCTTTCCAGCAATTGGGTGACCTGAACAGCATGCAATGTTCCAAATGAGGCCCAAACAAAGTCCTATAGAGCTGCAACATGATGCCAAGATTTGTCTACTGGTCTATAATACATATGCCACCACAGATTATCACAGTAATATTTAGTAAATTAGCACAGTAAATGGGGAATTAGGAGAGAGCACTAGTAAATGGAGATAAGGGAGAGGATCAATAAATTGGTAAAGTAGGATTGGTGTAAAACTGTCTGCCAGCACTGTGGGCTAAAGGGCCTGTTTCTGAGCTGCATCTTATAATTCAATTATATTCACTAACCATCACAGCAGCTTTTCTTAATTACTTTAAATTGCTCAGTTGTTAAGGTGGGATATAAACCTACTTCTCATTCATGGTAGAATATGTTAACATAACAGTGGCTGGACACATGCATATGCCTAAATTATTTTTATTTAGCTGATTTATTAAATGCAGCTGTTCTCTAGAATATGTTAAAGGCCACATAAAGGCCATGCGGGCAAGGATTTCATAAGTTCATAAGTCGTAGGAGCAGAAATAGGCCATTCAGCCCATCGATTCTCTTCTGGCATTGTCATGGCGGATCTATCTTTCCCTCTCAAGCATATTTCTCCCCATAACACAATTCTAGGTGGCTAGATAGATAGATAGATCTAGACAGCTAGCTAGCTAGATAGCTAGATAGGTAGTTCGATAGATAGATATTTAGTTGGCTAGATAGACCGTTAGCTTGTTCGAAATCTATCTAGGGAACTAGCCAGATGGCTAGATAGTAGTTTTTGGTAGCTGAATGTAGACTGTGGAATTAGGTTTAGGTTTAAGTTTATTACAGTGAACAGCTGTGTTTTGCATGCTACCCAAACAGATCAGATAATATCACACATGTATACTATCAAGACAAACTCAAATACAATAGATAGAGCGAAGGGGAAGACACAGAGTGCAGAATATAGTTCTCAGTATTGTCGCACATCAGTTTCATAGACAAAGTCCTATGTCTGCAATGGGGTGAGGTGAATCGGACAATATCCCAGTTTATGGAAGACCTGTACAAATTTCTGATAACAGAGGGGAAGAAGCTGTTCCATCACTCCCCAAGTCTGAAGAAAGGTCCTGGCACTAAAACATCGGCCATTCATGTTCTCCAGGGATGCTGCCTGACCCGCTGAGTTACTCCAGCATAGTGTGTCTTTTTTTCTCCCAAAACTTAAGCCTGCTCAAAATGCAGGTTATGCCGAGCTGATTGAAGATGGTCCAACTGAATCCAATGAGGTAGATAGTAGCTCAGGACTTTCCGCTTACTGGATAGCACACAACAAAAAGCTTTTCATTCCACCTCCATGACAATAACAAAACTAAACATACTGTTGGAAGGCAAGAGACAGAGAATGCTCTCTCTTTAGGAGATCTCTGAACAGCAGTGTCCATAGGGTTGGAGTAAACCGCTGGTCTCCCCTGTATCTCTGAGTCCTAGACTAGTTACTTTAAGTATCTCAAGGCAATGGTAAAATGCCCACACTCTTTCCCCAAAATTGCTCAAAATTAATTGGAAGCTTAAGTGAATGTCTTTGCCCAGGTCAGCATTGTCAGCACTGATGCACGCGTTACATGCAGGTTGCCCGATTGGTCAACGCCAAACCCATGAAGCAGACACTTTGTTTTAAACTCTGCTATGAGTAGAACTAAAATTGTCTGCGTGCTTGTGTGAAAATGTGCATATAAGTGAGTGTGAGAGTGTGTGTGTCAAAGTGTCATAAAGTCATACAACGTGGAAGCAGGCCCAACCTGCCCACACCAACCAACATGCCTCATCTACACTATGGGCATTGGGCCCACATCCTTCTAATCCTATCCTATTCATGTATCAGTCAAAATGGTTCTCAAACATTGTGATGGTATAGGAGAGTGTGCGAGTGTGTGTGTGTGGGTATGGGTGTGTGTGTGGGTGTTTGTGTGAGTGAGCTAGTGAGTGTGTGCGTGAGAAAGTGTGTGCGTATGAGGAAGTGTGTGTGAGAGAGTGTGAGAGAGCGTGAGTGTGATTGCGTGCGTGTGTGCATGTGTGTGTGAAAGAGAGAGTGTGTGTGTGAGTGTGTGTGAGTGTGTGTGTGAGAGAGTGTGAGTGTGTGAGAGAGTGTGAGTGTGTGTGAGTGTGTGTGAGAGAGTGTGTGTGTGAGAATTTGTGTGTGAGAGTTTGTGTAAGAGAGTCTGTGTGAGAGTGTGTCTGTGTGAGTGTGTGTGTGTGTGAGTGTGTTAGAGAGTTTGTGTGAGAGAGTTTGTGTGAGAGTGAGTGCGTGTGAGAGTGTGTGAGTGAGTGAGCGAGGGAGTGAGCATGTATCAACTTGCCCAGTTGACGGGTGCATGCCCTGAGGAAGGTCTCTAACTCACAACCCCTCCTGACGAAAGAATGCCGGCCATTGTGATTGGTACAGCCACTGAACATAATCCATTCCTCTGCACGATACAGTGAGAAAGCAAAGAAAATAGGAAGTTGAACAAAAGGCCTTTGCTTTGACTTCACTCTGCAGGGAAATGAGTAATGACTCAAAGTGGTAAAAGACTGTTGGGCAGATTATAAAACTTTCCATTTCTAATATACTGCTGTGGTGCTGAGGTTTCCTGTTTCAAAGTCTGATCTTGCTGCCACTCTGTCTTGCAAAGCAAGCAGCGGTCAATAATTCCAGTGCCTGCATTCATAACTTCAGAAGACATGGGTGCAGAATTAGGCCATTCAGCGTTTAGTTTAGAAATACAGCGCAGAAACAGGCCCTTCGGCCCACTGAGTCCATGCCGATCAGTGATCACCCCATACACAAGAACTATCCTACACACTAGGGTCAATTTACAATCTTCACCGAAGCCAATTAACCTACAAACCTGTACATCTTTGGAGTGTGGGAGGACCAGGAGAAAACTCACGCAGTCACAGGGAGAACGTGCAAGCTCCGTACAGACAGCACCCCTAGTCAAGATCGAACTCGGGTCTCTGGCACAAAAGGCAGCAACTCTACCGCTGCGCCACTGTGCCATATTTGACCACCAGGTCCTTTATTGGATCTTCCTCCTGTGGTAGAACATGGATGTGAATAGCATCACTCACCAGCACACCATGTTCTAGGTAGGAAAAACACATTGTACCTCTTGGCATAAAATGGCCAATAACATGAGAAACCACACACTGGAGTCTTAAAGTGTAGTTGATAAACAAGAGCACGTGTGAATAGCAACGCGCAACTGGATAGGTTCATGTTAAGTATCTCATCATGACGACACTGTGTTGAAGATGTGCCAATCTCTGAGTTGTCGGATTTACTTTCTATTTATTTTCGGGATCTGTCCATTGCTACAAAACCTATTTATTGCCATTCGCCAATCACACTTGAAAAGTTAGTGGTGAGCTGCCTCCTTGAACTACTCCAGTGGTTTCGATGAAGTTGCTCACAGAGAGCTATTTGAGATGGTTAATAGTGGGCCTCCCCCAAATCAACTCCATGTACACTTCATGCTGCCTCAGAAAAACAGCCAAAAACCAGAGCATTAGAACAGTCCAGAGCACAAGAACTGGTCCTTCGGCCCACAATGTCCATGCTGAAAATGATACCAAATTAAACTAATCTCGTCTGCCTGCACATAATCCATATCTCTCCATATTATTAGGAAAAGGGGAGGTGCAATGAGACCTGGGTGTCCTTGTACATCAGTCACTGAAAGTAAGCATGCAGGCAGTGAAGAAAACAAATGGCATGCTGGCCTTCATAGCGTGAGGATTTGAGTATAGCATCAAGGAGGTCTTACTGCAGTTGTACAGGGCCCTGGTGAGACCACACCTGGAGTATTGTGTACAGTTTTGCTCTCCTAATTTGAGGAAGGACATTCTTTCTATTGAGGGGGTGCAGCATAGATTCAACAGGTGGAAAGCAGGACTGACATATGATGAAAGGCTTATATTCACTGGAATGTAGAAGGATGAGAGGAGATCTTATAGAAACATTAAATTCTTAGGGTATTGGACAGGCTAGATGCAGGAAAAATGTTCCTGATGTTGGGGGTCCAGAACCAGGGGGTCACAGTTTAAGAATAAGGGGTAGGCCATTTAGGACAAAGATGGGGAAAAACGTTTTCACCCAGAGAGTTGTGAATCTGTGGAATTTTCTGCCACGTAAGGCAGTGGAGGCCAATTCTCTGGATGTTTTCAAGAGAGAGTTAGATATAGCTCTTAGGGCTAATGGAATCAATGGATATGGGGAGCAAGCAGGAACAGGTTCTGATTTAGGATTATATTGAATAGCGATGCTGGCTCGAAGGGCCGAATGGCCTACTACTGCGCCTATTTTCTATGTTCTATTCCCTGCATATCCATGGGCTAGTCCAAAAGCCTCAGAAATGCCACTATCGTATCTACCATGAAACTGCGCTGACAGAGAGACAGAGGTGGCTGAGTGACGCAGCAGCGGAGTTGCTGCCCCACAGCGCTAGAGATCCCATGTTCGATCCTGACTATGGGTGCTGTCTGTATAGAGTTTGTACGTTCTCCCTGTGACCAAATACAGTATGTTTACTCTGGGTGTTTTTGCTTCCTCCCACACATCAAAGACATATAGATTTGTAGGTTAATTGACTTTGGTAAATTGTAAAAAAAAATTTAGCCCATGTGCGTGTAGATTAGTGTACAGGGCGATCGCTGGTCAGCACAAACTCGGTGGGACAAAGGGCCTGTTTCTGTGCTGAATGTATGAAGTATAAAGTATGTCTAAAGTCTAAAGGAAGTATGTAAAACATACAGCTGTTGGGCTCAGAACTTTTACTTGGTTCCAAAGCAAAATAGAGTAAGCAACTCTAATCCAAAGCATGATTCCAATTCACATTCTATTTTAATCACAGACCTTCAGAGAATTATACCAATTATAGAAATAAAAACAGGCTACAAATTCTGTTCATACTTTGCCATTCTATTTATTTTGGCAGAGTTTGTAGTTGCAGAGTCACAACTAAAGTTTCTATCGGGGATTCGTCCCATCAATGTCTTTAGCTTCGAATTTGACTGCAAGATCATTCTTTTTGGCCCATCCATACATTTACTTTATGGGCCTATTAAGCAAACCTGTATAAAAATAACATGCATTAGGGAGATTTGCTCTTTATTAATCATTCATGGAGGGAGGAAGAGTCACATGGAAAGCGTACCTTTTACAATAAGATGGACTTACTTGCTTTCAGAGCGCTAGAGTCACAGCGGAGTGAATTGTTAAAGATGCCTCGCTGTATGTTTCTAATCATCAAACTTCTCCAGTCTGTTCGAGTTCAGCCTGAAGATATTAATTAGATACATTTAGAACCAGGTAGATTATAAATTAATTTAACATGCTAGAATCTGCAATCTTTTATGATTTGAAATACAGTTAACCCTATTTTATAGTGTACTAGATCAAGTGCAGACCCGTTGGGTCTGTTTTCCCAACGGCGTTTGCGGGGGGGGGGGGGGGCTGCGGCATCACACTCACATTAACCACCCCCCAAACACACAGATGGGGGGGGGGGGGGGTGAGAAGAGGGGAGGGAGGGGAGAGGAGGAGGAGGAGGAAACGGGACAGATTTGAGAGGGAAAGGAGAGCGGGGTAGGGGGTGACAGATGGGGGGAGAGATGTGGGGGAGGGGGCATGGGGAGGGAGGGGAGGAGGGAGAGGGGGGGAGAGGGGTGGGGGGAGAGAGGGGAAAGAGTGGGGAGGGAGAGTGGAGGGGAAGGGGGAGAGAAGTGGAAGAGGGGTGGGAGGAGGAGAGGGGTAGGGGGAGTGATGGAAGAGGGACAGAGGGATAGGGGGAAGGGGGGAGGGGGAGAGAGGGAAGGGGGTGGGGTAGAGAGGGAAGGGTGGTGGGAGAGAAAAGGATGGGAGAGGGAGAGGGGTGAGGAGTGGGAGAGGGGAAGGAGCGAAGGGGGAGAGAAGTGGTAGAGTTGGGAGGGAGGGAGGGAGGGGTAGAGGGGTAGCGGGAGTGGTGGAAGAGGGACGGGGGAGTGGTGGAAGAGGGACAGAGGGGTAGGGGAAGGGGTGGGGGAGAGAGGGGAAGGGAGGGGAAGAGAGAGGGGTGGGGGAGGGAGAGGGGTGGGGTAAGGGGAGTGAAGTGGAAGAGTGGGGAGGGAGGGGTAGGGGGAGTGGTGGAAGAGGGACAGAGGGGTAGGGGTAGGGGGCGGGGGCGGGGGGAGAGAGGGAAGGGGTGGGGTAGAGAGGGAAGGGGGGTGGGGGAGAGAGGGATGGGTGGGAAAGGGAGAGGGGTGAGGGGTGAGGGAAACATAGAATTTAAGTGCTGGAGTAGGCCATTCGGCCATTCCCTGCACCACCATTCAATATGCTCATGACTGATCATCCAACTCAGTATCCTGTACCTGCCTTCTCTCCATACCCCCTGATCCCTTTAGCCACAAGGGCCACATCTAACTCCCTCTTAAATATAGCCAATGAACTGGCCTCAACTACCTTCTGTGGCAGAGAATTCCAGAGATTCACCACTCTCTGTGTGAAAAATGTTTTTCTCATCTCTGTCCTAAAGGATTTCCCCCTTATCTTTAAACTGTGACCCCTTGTTCTGGACTTCCCCAACATCTGGAACAATCTTCCTGCATCTAGCCTGTCCAACCCCTTAAGAATTTTGTACGTTTCTATAAGATCCGCCCTCAATCTTCTAAATTCTAGCGTGTGCAAGCCGAGTCTATCCAGTCTTTCTTCATATGAAAGTCCTGACATCCCAGGAATCAGTCTGGTGAACCTTCTCTGTACTCCCTCTATGGCAACAATGTCTTTGAGCATTGGGCATTGTGACATCACACGATGGAACGTTCACCAGGTGCTGGGGCTCCTGCAAAGGCATATGTAAATGAATCCATTCCGATTGGACAAATGTGAACATTGGGCATTGTGACATCACACAATGGAACGTTCACCATGGGCTGGGGCTCCTGCAAAGGCATATGTAAATGACCCCATTCCGATTGGACATCTGTGAGCATCGGGCATTGTGACATCACACGATGGAACGTTCACCAGGGGCTGGGGCTGGGGCTGCTTCTATGGGTGAGAAGCCAGTTTATTTTTGAAGTATTGGGGGGGGGGAGGGGGTGGGAGAAGGATTTCATTAAAAATGTGTACTTAAACACAACGAAATGTAATGAGGAGCGGATACTTAGAAAGAAAAGTGAAATCTCTACCGAAATGGAAAAGATCTCGGCGATTCTGCATCTGGTTTCAGCGTAGCAAGGAATCAAAGGAAGAAAGGCGGTCGGCAGCCGGACGGATGGACGCCGGACGCCGGCAGGCTCACAGTTTTATATAATAACTAGACCAAGTGCAGACCCGTTGGGTCTGTTTCCCCAACGGCGTTTGCGGGGGGGGGGGGGGGGGGGAGGGGCTGCGGCATCACACTCACATTAACCACCCCCCGTACACACAGGTGGGGGGAGGGGGGGTGAGAAGAGGGGAGGGAGGGGAGCGGAGGAGGAGGAAACGGGACAGATTTGGGAGGGAAAGGAGAGTGGGGTAGGGGGTGAGAGAGGCGGATGGGGAGAGAGATGTGGGGGAGGGGGGGATGGGGAGGGAGGGGAGGAGGGAGGGAGGGAGGGAGGGGGAGAGGGGTGGGGGGAGAGAGGGGAAAGAGTGGGGAGGGAGAGTGGAGGGGGAATGGGCGAGAGGTGGAAGTGTGGGGAGGGAGGAGGAGAGGGGTAGGGGGAGTGATGGAAGAGGGACAGAGGGGTAGGAGGAAGGGTGGAGAGAGGGAAGGGGGTAGGGTAGAGAGGGAAGGGGGGTGGGGGAGAGAGGGATGGGTGGGAGAGGGAGAGGGGTGAAGAGAGGGAAACATAGAAACATAGAAATTAAGTGCAGGAGTAGGCCATTCGGCACTTCGAGCCTGCACCACCATTCAATATGATCATGGCTGATCATCCAACTCAGTATCCTGTACCTGCCTTCTCTCCATACCCCCTGATCCCTTTAGCCACAAGGGCCACATCTAACTCCCTCTTAAATATAGCCAATGAACTGGCCCTCAACTACCTTCTGTGGCAAGATGAATTTCCAGAGATTCACCCACTCTCTGTGTGAAAATGTTTTTTCTCATCTCTGTCCTAAAGGATTTCCCCCTTATCCTTAAACTGTGACCCCTTGTTCTGGACTTCCCCAACATCTGGAACAATCTTCCTGCTCTAGCCTGTCCAACCCCCTTAAGGCCTGTCCAACCCCCTTAAGAATTTGTAAGTTTCTATAAGATACCCCCTCAATCTTCTAAAATCTAGCGAGTACAAGCCGAGTCTATCCAGTCTTTATTCATATGAAAGTCCTGACATCCCAGGAATCAGTCTGGTGAACCTTCTCTGTACTCCCTCTATGGCAAGAATGTCTTTGAGCATTGGGCATTGTGACATCACACGATGGAACGTTCACCAGGGGCTGGGGCTCCTGCAAAGGCATATGTAAATGGATCCATTCCGATTGGACATATGTGAACATTGGGCATTGTGACATCACACAATGGAACGTTCACCATGGGCTGGGGCTCCTGCAAAGGCATATGTAAATGGATCCATTCCGATTGGACATCTGTGAGCATCGGGCATTGTGACATCACACAATGGAACGTTCACCAGGGGCTGGGGCTGGGGCTGCTTCTATGGGTGAGAAGCCAGTATTTTTTGAAATATTGGGGGGGGGGGGAGAAGGATTTGATTTAAAATGTGTACATAAACACGACGAAATGTAATCAGGAGTGGATACTTTGAAAGAAAAGTGAAATCTCTACCGAAATGGAAAAGATCTCGGCGATTCTGCGTCTGGTTTCAGCGTAGCAAGGAATCAAAGGAAGAAAGGCAGCCGGCAGCCGGACGGATGGACGCCGGACGCCGGCAGGCACACAGTTTTATATAATAGATAGATAAATAGATAGAAGATAGATGTAGTGTAAACAGTCAGAGCCTTTTTCCCCCAAGGTGGAAATGTTAAAGACTAGCGGGTATTGCTCTAAAGTAAGAGGGGCAAAGTTTAAAGGAGATGTGCAAGGCAAGTTTTTTTTAACACAGAGAGTGGTGGGTGCCTGGAAAATGCTGCCAGGAGTGGTGGTGGAGGCAGATATCACAGTGGCATATTAACTTTTAGATAGGCACATGGATATGCCAGGAATGGAGGAGTATGGATCACGTGCAGGCAGAGTTTAATGTGGCAACATGTTAGGCATGAACATTGTGGGCCAATGGGCCTGTTCCTGTGCTGTACTATTCTATGTTCAATGTGAATGATCCAAAGATTGGAATTCATGCATCACAGAAACATTGGTAAATTCATTAAACGCATTTGCAATGAAAAGTTAACATGGTAATGGTAACCTAGAATCAAACGAGGGCCTGTGTTAAAATCCATCTGGTTCACCTAATGATTGAGACTTTAGAGATACAGCATGGAAACAGGCCCCTTCAGCCCACCGAGTCCACGCTGACCAGCGATCACCCATACACCAGTTCTATCTGAAGAAGGATCTCAAACCGAAATGTCACCCATTCCCTCTCTCCAGAGATGCTGCCTGAGTTACTCCAGCATTTTGTGTCTATCTTCGATTTATGGACAGCTCTCATAGTCAGGATCGAACCCGAGTCTCTCGCGCTATAAGGCAGCAACTACTGCTGTGCAACTGTGCCGCCCAATTCACTGCTCTCCAAGGTATAAACTTGGCTGTTTTTCTGGGCTGTACGTGACTCCAGATCTAACACATCTGCCCCCTCTAAGGTGCTAAGGTACTCATGTAGCTGAACAGCAGAGAGAGGGCAGGATAGATACTGGCTTCACCACCAATATATCCATGCCCTACGACATTTGTGACTACAAACCCACAGCAATGTGGTGACTTTTAACCAGCTGAACTACAATTAAGGCTGGACTTGCCTGTAAAGGCCACATCCTGTGAACAAGTTTGGGCTACATATCCTTCTGCAAAGAAAAATACATGGTATTGAGAAGTTGAGCAAATGGATGGTGAAGTTCCTCTTTCCTGCTCCACCATGGCTCCTGTAGTGTATGGATTAACGATGCTATGAACTAATTCGAAGCAGGACCACTTCTGAAGGCACTTAATGTAGACCAGATTTAAGACATTGAACTTTAGAGATACAGCATGGAAACAGGCCCTTCAGCCCACCACGCCCCCGCAAACCTGCGATCACCCTGTACACGAGCTCTATCCTACACACTAGGGACAATTTACAATTTTTCTCGAAGTCGATTAACCAACAAACCTGTACGTCTTTGGAGTGTAGGAGGAAACCAGAGCACCGGAGAAAATCCACACGGTCACACGGAGAACGTACAAACTTCATACAGACAACGCTGTACGGTCTGGCGCTATACGGTAGCAACTCTACCGCTGCGCCACCGTGCAACCAAGTGTCATTGAGAAGTTGAGTAAATGGGTGGTAATGTCCTTCTTTCCAGCTCCAATATAGCCCCTGTAATATGTGGATTCACCGTGCTATGATCCAACTCAATGCAACGCCATTTCTGAGGTACCTTATGTAGTCCAGATGGAATAAGATTTATTTCCTTTACCCGAAGAACTAGAATGGTTCATGCAAACATCTAGTTTCATGGTAAAAACAAGGAATTGCAAATGCTGGTTTACAAAAAAAAGCACACAAAGTGCTGGAGTAACTCAACGGGTCAGGCAGCGTTCCAGGAAAAACATTCCATGTTTGTCCAACTTCTCCTTATAGGAAATACCCTCTAATAACTTCCACACCCTCTCCAAAGCTTCCACATTCTTCCTGTAACGGGCCAACCAGAATTAGGCCTGGTTTCCGTTCTCTATACCAGAATATGCCATGTATGAATAACAAAATAATCTCTTTACAATCTGGTTAAGACTGTAACTTCGGTGAGACCAAGCGTAGGCTTAGCAATCGTTTCACCCAACACCTCCTTTACCCGAAGAACTAGAATGGTTCATGCAAACATCTATTTGCAATAACCAACCAGATTTTCCGATGGTTCAGCACTTCAACTCCCCCTCCCATTCCGAATCCGAACTTTCTGTCCTGGGCC
Source organism: Amblyraja radiata (assembly GCF_010909765.2). Classification (NCBI taxonomy): domain Eukaryota; kingdom Metazoa; phylum Chordata; class Chondrichthyes; order Rajiformes; family Rajidae; genus Amblyraja; species Amblyraja radiata. Next base: position 37,867,784 of record NC_045968.1, read on the forward strand.
TCCTCCCTGGCCAGAGTGAGGCCCACCGCAAATTGGAGGAGCAGCACCTCATATTTCGCTTGGGTAGTTTACACCCCAGCGTTATGAACATTGACTTCTCCAACTTCACGTAGTCCCTGCTTTCTCCTCCCCTTCCCAGCTCTCACTCAGCCCACTCTCCGCTTCTTCCTTTCTTCTTCCCACCCCCCCCCCCCCTCACCCTCACATCAGTCTGAAGAAGGGTCTCGACCCGAAACATTGCCTACATCCTTCGCTCCATAGACGCTGCCTCACCCCTCTGAGTTTCTCCAGCATTTTTGTCTACCTTCTTTACAATCTGGCATTGTTTAACCAATGTACTAGGATTACTGGTGGTATTGTGGTTAAAGCAACCAAGAGATCCAGATTAATGACCTAGAAATGAGTTCAGACTCACTGTGGAGTTTAAATTTAATTAATAATCAGTCTGAAGAAGGGTCTCGACCTGAAACGTCACCTATACCTTTTCTCCAAAGGAGCTGCCTGACCCACTGAGTTACTCCAGCATTTTATGTTTCTCTACTTATAAAACAATATGGTTGAAGAAATCAAAGCACTAAATTATTAAAAACTCACCTAATCCACAAATTTCCTTTAAGGATGGAAGTCAGTTGTCCTTACTTTGTCTGGCCTATGTGAATTCAGACCCATAGCAATCTGGTCGGCTCTGAACTATCTTGTTCAGGATTGGGCAATAATCCTGGTCTTTCTCTCAATGCACACAACCTTAAAAAACACAAATTAAATAAAAAGTTATATTTTGCATTTCATGAAAACCATAGGTTTTCACCAATTTTCCTGCAACTGATGGTCCAGCACCTCCTTTAATCCAGGCAAAATTACCAGAGTGCACTTGAAATCCCCTGCCGAAGAACCCCCCGAAAATGTGGTGCCCAGGCTGGGTGAGGCAGCCGATCTCTCCCTCATCTGGACTTCCGCCGCCAATCAGCGGGCTAAATTTACCCCCTGCGACGTGGGCTCTGGAACCCCTGCCCAGCCGGACCAGCAGATCTGTTCCTAGAGCCGGTATCTTGGTCCCTCAGCAGCCCAGGCGGATCGTTCCTTTACCATTGCACTTGTCTCAGAGGCTGTGACCTCTGTTGGTCTGATAAATTAATAATCCTGAAAGGCTCTGGAACCAAGGGTGCCGGAAAATCAGTGTTGGATCTGCAGACCATCTGCAGACGATTCAGCGTTTAATTTTCACACAAAAGTGCTCCCGCAACATTGCCCAGTCGATATTTCCAAACCCCTGTATCAGGAGCTCCAGCCTTGCTTTGTTTCATTTCTCCATTTCTCCAGAAATAAACATTGCTTGGTTTGTGAATATATTGATTAAATTATCAATCAGCTCCTCTTTCAGGGAACTCTGGTGCCATTTGGATTCGATGTTTCAATGATTCAAGGATACGTTATTGTCATGTAAATCCTGGCTAAAACAGAGCAGTAATAGCACCAACATTTAGTAAGGACTCATGTATTGTTAGGCCATTTTGTTCAAGTCTGATGTACTCTGCAGAAATAAGACAAGCTTCTGAATGGTGCCAGTAAGTCGAGGGCCCAGATCAGTGTTCCAGCTTCAATTGACAGAATGAATGTGATTTCTACGGAGGACCTCCAAGGAAGTGTACAATGCATTGATATGATGATTGGATTACTGCAAACAGCATTGTACATATTGTAAATAATGTTGCTAGACAGTTACCCTGCTGTTTGTAGATTGGCCAAAGTGTTGAGCACCTGGCAGGTTTGTTTGGATTCCAGGGTAAATGTTGCATTATTCAAGTTAAGTTAGCTTCTTCCAGAAGCTTCTCCTGAAACAATGTAAGGGAGATTCTGTTATTAGTCTGGGTAACTGTCAATAATGTATTGTTGTAATTAATATGTTTGATTGGATTGTAAAGAGACCACCCCTCTGTCGATCGGCCCCTCAAGGTTTGGGGACCTATAAAAGGTAGCCCCCACGAGATTCTTTGTCGATCTTCTGGAAGAGCGCTTCGGACTGCGTGACCTTTTGGAGAGTTTTTGCTTGCACAAGACTGAAGGGCTTGGCCAGGAAGATGCAAGGATCAAACCCGCAGTGGTTTAGGTATCGTATAGGGGAATGTGTTGTGCAATGCAAAAAAAAAGATTAGTTGTTCTAGTGCTTGAATCAGTGCTTTATTGACTGAACTAGACTGGGGGGGGGGGGGGGGGGGGAGCTTAGAAGAGCTTATTTACAGTCACATATACCTGGGTACAGTGAAATGCCTTGTTCTGTACACAACCCACATATAATCAAACAGCAGACTTCACCCAAGCAGTACACGAATTTAGAACACTTTTATCTACGGCCAAGCTTTCCGCTGCATGTGGCCCGCAGATGGCCTGCCTGGTCCCCCTTCGTTCTTTTGTGGCCCCTCCCCCACCCTGCCGTGTTCCATTTTGTTCTCGGTGCCCCTCCCCCACCCCCTCCCTCTCCCCCGCCGGGTCCTCCATTCAGTTTTGGTGCCCCCTCCCATCCCCCTCTGCCTGTTCTCCCTCTGTTCATGGCGGTTCCCCTCCACTAGGTCTCCGTTCTTAGCACCCGCTGTCCTCCCAGGTCCCCCTTCTTTCTTGGCAACCCCCTGCCCCCACCCCACGCGGGCTCCCCCACACACTCAGTGGCCCCCTGCCTGGTCGCTCCTGGCAGCCCTCCTTGCTGTTGGCAGCGCGGGTCCCCCTCTGCTCTTGGCGTCCTCCCCCCCATTGGCATGGGTTTGTTGGTGGATGTTCTATCAATCCTGTACTTTGCTTGTTCCTGCATTCGGCACCATTGAACAGGCTTTATAAATGTGAAAGTTTGTGATCATATAGCATGCTTCATCACCTCAGATGCTGCAAGATGCACTACAACTAATTAAGTACCGCGAAATGCAGTTGCCTTAGAAAACTGGCCCATTCCAGATCTAATGCGCGTGCAAGCAACAAAGTGATTATGAGAGAAACATAGAATTGTATCAGCACAAAGAACTGTAGATCCGGAAATCCTGAGCATAACACAAAGTACTGGAGCAACTCAGCAGGTCAGGCAGCGTCTCTGGTGAACGTGGATAGGTGATGTTTGTGTCACCTTATCACATTCATGATCTTTATACATTTTGTTGAAAACTATTGACCTGAAGTGGTAGCTCTGCTTAGCTTTCCACAGATGGTGCCTGATCTTACATAGAAACATAGAAAATAGGTGCAGGAGTAGGCCATTCGGCCCTTCGAGCCTGCACCGCCATTCAATATGATCATGGCTGATCATCCAACTCAGTATCCCATCCCTGCCTTCTCTCCATACCCCCTGATCCCTTTAGCCACAAGGGCCACATCTAACTCCCTCTTAAATATAGCCAATGAACTGGCCTCAACTACCTTCTGTGGCAGGGAATTCCACAGATCTTCTTTGTGTTTCCAGCACTTTTTTTGTCACAGATCATACTGCATCGAAACAAGCCTCTCAAACCAAATGTGGACGTACCATAGCCTCCTGTGTTCCCACACTCGGAACAGCACCCATAGTCAGGATCGAACCAGGCGCTGTAAGGCAGCATTGTAAATCGCTGCACCATTGTGCCACCCTTGTAACCAATTTGCCAGCTCAGCCTGGATCCAATGTGATCTAGCCTCTCAGATTAGCATCAAATGCAGGACCTTGTCGAATACCTTAATATAGTCCATATAGACAATGTCCACCAACTAGCCTTCTTCAATCTTGGTTACCTCTTCAAAAAACTCTCAGATTTGTGAAACCCGATTTCCTACACACAAAGCCATGCTTACTGAATGCCATCCAAAGTGATTTTCCATCAGTCATTATCTCAAAAGTGATTACACTTCAAAATAACTTTATTTTCTCAAAGGTAAAACTGTTTTGAGATGTCCTGGGATTGGGAAATGTTCCACATACTGTAAATGGAAAGATATCAGTGGCCTCTTTCCTGTACAACATTGCAAAGTATCATTTTTTGGCTCTAAGAGGTATTGGCTTCATTCACATCAAAATCCAAATCCATCTGCTTGCCCTGAGCCATCTGCCAAGTTGGTCCAAATCTTTTGAACATTACTCATCCTTTAATATTTGTCATCTGGGCGTAAATCTTTGTGCTTTCTCCAAATGTTAGAATATTACTAACAGATTATAAGACATTAATATTCCGATGTCAATATATGTGGGTGGCACAGTCAATACATAGAGGGCAGCACGGTGGCACAGTGGTGGAGTTGCTGCCTTACAGCACCAGAGAACATGGTTTGATCCTGACTGCGTGAGTTTTCTCCGGGTGCTCCGGTTTCCTCTCACGTTCCAAAAACGTACACGTTTGTAGGTTAATTGGCCTCTGTAAATTGACCCTAGTACTTAGGAATGAACTGGTGAAAAGGTGATCATTGGTTGACATGGACTCAATTGGCCAAATTGCCTGTTTCAACGCTGTATTGTTTCACGTATCGTTAAAACGGGGCTATCCTAGATGGGGCTTCTTGGTCGGCATGGATCAGCTGGGCCGAAAAGCCTCTTTCCGTGCTGTATAACTCCATGACTATGAAGGTGAAGACAAGTAATTTTGTAATATTAAAAATAGAGTGCATTGTGCACAGGTGACGATACAGGTAACAGTCTGTTGACCAGGGGTGATGTTTGACTGGAGTCACAAGAGACTGCTGGAATCTAGAGTAAGAACATGGATAAGGAGCAGATAAGCAGAGGCTGATTCCCACAGAAGAAAGGGGAAAATCTACTTCAAACGACTTTATGACTTGCAGATATTTTGCAATGGACCAGTAAAACAGAAATCCTGGAGACTGCAGATGCTGGAAAATGGAGTATCTGGATGATGTTTTACTGTTTTGCCAATATAACTGGTTTAATTTAGAGTAATTTAGTTTAGAGGTACAGCTTGGAAACAGGCCCTTCTGCCCACCGAGTCCACACTGACCAGCCATCCCCACACATTATCTTACATACTAGGGACAATTTACCTTTATATCAAGCCAATTAACCTACAAACCTGTAAGCCTTCGGAGTGTGGGAGAAAACCGAAGATCTCGGTAAATACCCACGCAGATCACAAGAAGAACGTACAAACTCCATACAGACAGCACCCATAGTCCGGATTGAACATGGGTCTCTGGCACTGTATCTCGATCGCTACGCCACTGTGCCGCCCTGTATATTAGAAGAATACAGAAAATATTAAGATTCAAGGACTTGAGAGGATCATGAGAGGAGTAGATCAGGTAGAGGCACAGAGTCTCTTGCCCAGAATAGGGGAATCAAGAACCAGAGGACATAGGTTTCAGGTGACTGGGGAAAGATTTAATAGGAACCAGAGGGATAATTTATTTGAATAAAGTGTAGTGGATGTATGGAGCGAGTTGCCGGATGAGGTAGTTGGGGCAGGTACTATACCAATGTTTGAGAAACATATTTACAGGACCATGGATAGGATAGGTTCAGAGGGATATGAGCCAAAGGCATGCAGGTGAGACTAGTGTAGATGGGAGATGTTGGCTGGTGTGGACGTTGGGCCGAAGGGCCTGTTTCCATGCTGTGAGAACATCTGAGTCATTGACTATGACTTCAAGGAGAACTCCAATGTTCCTTTACAAAATAGTTCCCCATTTTCTTATGCATTTGCCCGGGAGGCATGGATCATTGCTTGGTGCCTTGTTCAACGGAATGAACATTTGTGGCAGATTAAAGCTAGGAGCATTTGTGTTAATGCAGATTATGTGGCATCACGGGTTTATAATTCTCAGTCCGATTGACAAATGAGCTACAGAAGCCTAGTTTAATTTCATGGCCCTTCCAGCGAACACCTAACAGGGCAATTACAATGCCCCAAAGTCAAACGTGGCAACTTTTTAAATTCGGAATGAGTACAATTGAGTTTAATATTAAATGTGTTTTTTAACCCCAGTGCTCTTAATTTTTATTATAATTATAATTATTATTATTCCATGCTGTACCATCAGAAACAGATGGAGTGGCACAGTGGCGCAGTGGTAGAGTTGCTGCCTTACAGCTCCAGACACCTGGGCTTTATCCTGACCATGGGTGCTGTCTTGTGGAGTTTAAACATTCTCCCCTTGACCACATGAGTTTTCTCCGGGTGGTCCAGTATTCTCCCACATTCCAAAGACGAGCAGCATTGTAAGTTAATTGTCTCCTGTAAATCATCCCCTTGCGTGTAGGGTAGAAACATAGAAACATAGGTGCAGGAGTAGGCTATTCGGCTGATCATCTAAAATCCTGTTTTTTCCCCATATCCCTTTATTTCCTTTAGCCTTAAGAGATAAATCTTTTGAAAATATCCAGTGAATTGGCCTCCACTACCTTCTGCGGCAGAGAATACCACAGATTCACAACTCTCTGGGTGAAGAAATTTTTCCTCATCTCAGTCCTAAATGGCCTACCTCTTAATCTTAAACTGTAACCCCTGGTTCTGGACTACCCCAACATCGGGAATATTTTCATCCTTCTAAATTCCAGTGAATACAACCTCAGTCGACCCATTCTTTCATGAAATGTCAGTTCCGCCATCCCGGGAGTTAACCTGGTGAATCTACGCTGCACTCCCTCAATTGCAATAATGTCCTTCCTCAAATTTGGAGACCAAAATTGCACACAATACACCAGGTGTGGTCTCAGCAGGGTGCTGTACAACAGCAGTAGGAACTCTCTGCTCCTAAACTCAAATCCCCCCGCAATGAAGGCCAACATGCCATTAGCTTTCTTCACTGTCTGCTGTACCTGCATGCTTACTCTCAGTGACTGATGTACAAGCACACTCAAGTCTCGTTGCACTCCCCCTTTTCCTAATCTGACACCATTCAGATAATAATCTACCTTCCTGTTCTTACCACCAAAGTGGATAACCTCACATTTATCCACATTATACTGCATCTGCCATGCATCTGCCCACTCATCCAACCTATCCAAGTCACCCTGCAGCCTCATAGCATCCTCATCACAGCTCACAGTGCCACCCAGCTTTGTGTCCTCCACAAACCTGGAGATGTCACATTTAATTCCCTTGTCTAAATCGTTCATATATATCTATCTATCTTATTCTTATATTACTAAAACTCTGTTCTTGACCGGATTTCCGAGAGAACGCCGCCACCTACGGCCGTCATTTTTGGCCACCTTGCTCAGAGCCCCCCTCCGCCACATGTGTGCCGAGGATTTTTACCGTCGATTAAAAATGACAGATATATTAATGTTTTTACAAAATTCCCCATTCTCTCTGCTACCCCCGCTGGCGGCAGGGGGGAGGGACTATAAAACCAGGAAGTGGTGTGCCTCAATCAGTGTCTGCTAGCTGGAGGAAGGCAGAGGGTCACGTTTCTCTGAGCTGTGAACAACACTGAACACATGTCCACTCAAATGTAAGTGCCCTTAGTGGTTCTAAAATGCTTGCAGAATGTGTCTATTGGTTCTAAAGCTTGCAAAAAATGTCTATTGGTTCTAAAGCTTGCAAAAAAATGTCTATTGGTTCTAAAGCTTGCAAAAAAGTGTCTCTATTGGTTCTAAAGTTTGCAAAAAATGTCTATTGGTTCTAAAGCTTGCAAAAAATATATCTATTGGTTCTAAAGCTTGCAAAAAATGTCTATTGGTTCTAAAGCTTGCAAAAAATGTCTATTAGTTCTCAAGCTTGCAAAAAATGTCTGTTGGTTCTAAAGCTTGCAAAAAAATGTCTATTGGTTCTAAAGCTTGCAAAATGTGTCTCTATTGGTTCTAAAGCTTGCAAAATGTGTCTCTATTGGTTCTAAAGCTTGCAAAAAAGTGTCTATTGGTTCTAAAGCTTGCAAAAAAAGTGTCTATTGGTTCTAAAGCTTGCAAAAAATGTCTATTGGTTCTAAAGCTTGCAAAATGTCTCTATTGGTCCTAAAGCTTGCAAAAAAAGTCTATTGGTTCTAAAGCTTGCAAAAAAGTCTATTGGTTCTAAAGCTTGCAAAACAAATGTCTCTTGGTTCTAAAATGGTTCATACTATCGCTCCAGAAAGCCCCCCCCCCCCCCCTGGTTGGCTTGGCTTGCGTGTGTCTTGAAATTGAAAGGCACTACTTACTGCAAATGGTGGCATGAGTTTGAAAGGCACAACTTACTGCAAATGGTGGCTTGGGAGCTTTGGCTTGAAGTTGAAAGGCACTATTACTGCAAATGGTGGCTTGGTTGCTTTGGCTTGAAGTTGAAAGACACTATTACAGCAAATGGTGGCTTGGTTGCTTTGGCTTGAAGTTGGAAGGCACTACTTACTGCAAATGGTGGCTTGGGAGCTTTGACTTGAAGTTGAAAGGCACAACTTCCTGCAAATGGTGGCTTGGGTGTGGCTTGAAGTTGAAAGACACCACTTACTGCAAATGATGGCTTGGGTGTGGCTTGAAGTTGAAAGACACCACTTACTGCAAATGGTGGCTTGAAGTTGAAAGGCACTATTACTGCAAATGGTGGCTTGAAGTTGAAAGGCACTACTTCCTGCAAATGGTGGCTTGGGAGCTTTGACTTGAAGTTAAAAGGCACTACTTACTGCAAATGATGGCTTGGGTGTGGCTTGAAGTTGAAAGGCACTACTTACTTCAAATGGTGGCTTGGGTGCAATGGCTTGAAGTTCAAATACATTACTTACTGCAAATGGGGGCGTGGGTGCATTGGCTTGAAGTTGAAAGGCATTACTTACTGCAAATGGTGGCATGAAGTTGAAAGCACTACTTACTGCAAATGGTGGCTTGGGAGCTTTGGCTTGAAGTTGAAAGGCACTATTACTGCAAATGGTGGCTTGGTTGCTTTGGCTTGAAGTTGAAAGGCACTACTTACTGCAAATGGTAGCTTGGGTGTGGCTTGAAGTTGAAAGACACCACTTACTGCAAATGGTAGCTTGGGTGTGGCTTGGGTGTGGCTTGAAGTTGAAAGGCACTACTTACTGCAAATGGTAGCTTGGGTGTGGCTTGGGTGTGGCTTGAAGTTGAAATACACCACTTACTGCAAATGGTGGCATGAAGTTGAAAGGCACTACTTGCTGCAAATGGTGGCTTGATTGCTTTGGCTTGAAGTTGAAAGGCACTACTTACTGCAAATGATGGCTTGGGTGTGGTTTGAAGTTGAAAGGCACTTCTTACTGCAGATGGTGGCTTGGGTGCATTGGCTTGAAGTTGAAAGGCGCCACACTGCAAATGGTGGCTTGGGAGCTTTGAAGTTGAAAGGCACTACTTACTGCAAATGGTGGCATGAGTTGAAATGCACTACTTACTGCAAATGGTGGCTTGGGTGCTTTGGCTTGAAGTTAAAAGGCACTACTGTAAATGCACTTACTTCCTGTTTGCACTGTATATTGATTTTAGATAAAACGCTACCACTTACGGCTGTGATTTTTGGCCATCTTACTCAGTCCCCCTCCGCTGAGCAGATGCAGAGAATTCTTCCCATCAATGAAAAATAAAAGTGTTATTAGTTTTTTTTTAAATGTTGAGAATCTCTCTCCTGTGAATCATTCCATGAAAGCCTCAACTTTTCCGGTGGGGGGGGGGAGGGGTTATAAAACCCGGAAATGTGGGTGTGGCTCAGTCTCTGCAAGATGGAGGAGGGAGAGGTCACGACTCGCTGTCTTTAGTGGCTTTGCACCCTACTTCAAATGGTATCAAAGGTATCAAAGGTATTTTATTGGTCACATTCACATACACCGAGGTGTAATGAAGTGAAATACTTTTTGCCATTTTGCAGCACACAAAAAAAGAAAGAATACAGACATAACACCAATGAGCGCCTTAAACACAAAGAACATCCCCCCCATAATGGCTCCCACCATGAGGGAAGGCACAAAGTCCAGTTCCCAACCCCAGTTCACCCATGGTCGGGCCTATTGAGGCCTCCACAGTTGCCTCTACGGAGGCCCGATGTTCCTGGCCGTTCTCGCCGGGTGGTGGTGCTCCGGCGTCGGGAGAGTCCTCACAGCGGCATGGGAACCCTGGAACGGCCGCCTCCGTACTGGAGGCCGCGGCTTCCGAAGCCGACAAGGCCGCGCCGGTTGGAGCTCCACAACTGGCGATCTCGTCGCGAGATCCCAGGCTCCCGGTGTAAAGTTCGGTGCCGCCGCCCGCAGCTGGCCGCTCCACAGTCCCGCAGCACCGCGATGTTTTACCCGGCGGTCTCAGCTCACCGGAGCTCCAGCGCGGCGACCCAGGCAAGGCATCACCCGCTCCACGATAGCGTTCCAGCGCTGTGCCGCCGCCGAAGCCGAGGTTCTGGGCGGTCCGCGACAGGAACCGCCGCTCCAGGCCCGCTGGTAGGCCGCGAGGACGGGTCGAAGCTGCAGCCCGGAGAAAAGCTGCCTCTCCGACCAGGTAGGGACCCTGAAAGGCAGTTTCCCCCTCCCCAGGTATGAAACTGCACTTGAATTTGGTGGCCTTGCACCCTGCTAGAAGTGGTAAGAAACTGCACTTGAATTTGGTGGCCTTATACCCTGCTTGAAATAGAATTTCAAGGATTAGCCGTGAGTCAACTACTAGCCCACCAGCTGTGAGTGAGTGAGTTGCCAGCACAACAGGCTTGATTGACTGAGACGCCAGCCCAAGAATCCATTTGGCGCACAATTTGCATACTAGCCCTCTGGAAACCAGTCCCTTCAGCCCACAACACCCATACTAGTGCTCCAGAAAGCCCCCCCCACAACTGGCCACCAATATTAGAATTGGTGGAGAGGTGGAATATTGTGTTGGATGACCAGCCCTCCTGTGTGATGCTGGGACCCAACGGGTCCCACTTAGTCTAGTATATTGTAAATACCCGATGTCCCAGCACTAGTCACTGCCTGACGTTCTGAAAAGGACCCGTTAATTCCTACTCTTTGCTTCCTGTCTGCCAACCAGCTCTCTATCCATGTCAATACCCTATCCCCAATTCAAAATGCTCTAATTTTGCACACTAATCTCTTACTAGTGTACGGGGTGATCACTGGTCGGCACTTACTCAGTGGGCCGAAGGTCCAGTTTCCAGCTATATTTCTAAACTTAACTGAGATAATTTCAAACCTACCAAAATATAATTTTACATAGACCAAAATAGCACAAGAATAGACCCTTCGACCCACAATATCCATGCCAAATATGTTGTCAAGTTAAACTAATCTCCTCCGCCTGCACGGGATCCATATTCCTTCATTCCCAGCATATTCAGAGGTGCACTGACTGCCAAGGCCTATTGGATCTACCGGTTGTTAACCATTTTAATTCCCTTTCCCATTCCTATGCCAACCTTTTTGTCTTGGGCCTCCTCCATTGCCAGAATGAGGCCACACAAAAAATGGAAGAACAGCAGCTCTTGTTTTGTTTAGGTAGCTCAGTATATGGGTGATCGATGGTCAGCGTGGACTCGGTGGGCAGAAGGGCCTGTTTCCATGTTGTATCTCTAAACTAAACTAAAATGCTGTCTAGCCATTGAGTTAATCCAGCACTTTGCGTCTTTCACAAGTGTGGGTGAATTATGTGAATGAGAGAACCGTTGGCTTTAATGCAACCATTTGCATTCCAGAATGCAAGTTGAATCCAAAAAAGCATTGTTGACACTCAATGCTGAGATGAAGTTCTACAGCTCTGTCTGAGACAATGTCTTATGGAAGAGCTGTTGAACCAAAGCCCCCTCTGGTGGACATGCAATATTGGGAGGCCAGATTCTGAAGGAGAGCAGGGCAGAGATTCTTGACTGTTGACGGTTTCTGCATAGTTATATCTGGTGACACGGCCAACAACCTTCATTCACCATCGCAAGATGATTCCCAGCTGTTATCAGGCAACTGAACCATCCTACCAACAATTAGAGAGCAGTCCTGAGGCTACTATCTTGGAGACTCTCGAACGATCTTTGATTGGACATCACCGGACTTAATCTTGCACTAAACATTATTTCATTTATCCTGTATCTGTACACTGTGGCAGATTGTATTGTCTTTTGGCTGACTGGTTAGCACACTACACTAGTTTTTCGCTGTTCCTCAGTACGTGATGTGGCGGTGGGGGGTGGGGTGGGGTGGGGGGGGGGGGAGAAGAAATGAAGATGCGGAGACAGTTGTCAGTGGGAGAGCTGGCTGGGAAGGGGAAGGGAAGGAGGGTGAAAGCAAGGACTACCTGAAATTAGAGGTCAATGTTCATACCGCTGGTGTGTACCCGCACAACCCTAATCCTACCTCATTACTACTATTGCACTAGTCATAGAGTCTCACAGCCTGAAAAGAGGCCCTTTGGACCAACTTGCCCACAACAAACAACATGTCCCATCTACACAAGTCCTTCCTGTATGTGTTTGGCCCACATCCCTCTAAACCTATCCTACATTGTACCTGTACTTGGAGAGGTATAAGCTTGGATAGCTTTGGATAAACTAAGCTAAATTAAACTAAGATTAATTAAGCTAGGATAAACTCTTGATTAACAATGGGAGTAAAATCCTACCTGCTGGCTGAGAGAGGGTGAACTAACCACCTGCCGTACAGTGTTGGGGAGGATTGTCCACTCTCCGACCTGTCCTTGACCAATCCCAAGCCATTTCTGGTCAGGCTGCATTCCCCCCCCCCCCCACCAAGTCTCAAGGCTCCCTTCTCACAGAGCGTTCGGGTTCATTCAGGAAGATCCCCCACCTCACCCTTCGCCGTACCTGCTCACCTTCAGTACAGGCACAGCGGCCTTCCTTTGTGTTGTGCTGCTTACAATCTCCGGCCTTGGATGGGAGTTCATCAACATCCAGAGTCTGTCCGTAGAATTATTTATCTTGGGCTGGCAGTTTACGGGAAGGTCTTGGGGCGGTTAAATTGTTTCAACTTAAATCTCTTCCCACTCAATCTGCGCAGCACACTCAACAAGGATGGTCAAAGCACCAGTTGAGATTTAACTCAATGTATGCCTCTTATCTCTCTGTGTCCCTCTAATTAAACCCCTCGGACTTTCGGCATGTCCTCAACAACCCTCATCAACTTCTACAGATGAGCTCCAGGAAGCATTTTATCGGGATGCATCACAGCATAGTTTGGGAACAGCTCCATCCAAGACCGCAAGAAATTGCAAAGATTTGTGGGCGTAATCCAGACCATCACACAAACCATCCTCCCTTCCAATAACTCCATCTACACATCACATTGCCTCAGCAAGGCTTCCAGCATAATCAGGAACCAGTCTCACTCCGGTCACTCCCTCTTCTCCCCTCTCCAATCAGGCAAGAGGTACAGAAGTGTGAAAACGCATACTTTCATATTCAGGGACAGTTTTGTTCCAGCTGTTATCAGGCAACTGAACCAGCCTTTCAACAATTAAACAACAGTCCTAACCTACTCGGACTATCTTTAATCGGACTTTACTGGACTTTATCTTGCACTAAAAATTATTCCCATTATTCTGTATCTGTGCACGGTCAATGGCATGATTGTAATCATGTATCGTCTTTTCGCTGACTGGATAGTAAGCAAGAAAACATTTTTCATTTTACCGCGGTACACACAGCGATAAATTAAACTGAACGCAGCTAATTTGGGCAGGAAGGAATTTTAAAAGAGATCTTTTGGGGAAGGTTTTTTATACAGAAAGTGGTTGATATCTGAACACTCTGGCAAATCTGGTCGTGGAATCGGATACAATTAATATATTTAAGAGCATTTAGGCAGACACTTAAACAGGTGAAACAGAAAGATACAGTCCTAATGAAGGCAAATGGGATGAGTGTGGATGGGCATGAAGGTTAGCATGGAAGTAATGGGCCAAAGGGCCGGTTGCTGTGCTGATTGACACAGTGACCTATGGCCCCCTTGTATTTTATGTTGTGTAGCTTGTCTTCTCACAGTTGTTGCTAATAAGTTTACCCAATTGCCAATGGGTGCAACTAGTATCCTTGTGAACAGTGGCAATACAGTTGTGTTGTGGTCAAGTTGCTGCTTTACAGCGTCTGAGACCCCAGTTGTGCAGAGTTTGTCCGTTCTCCCCGTGACCGTGTGGGTTTTCTCCGGGTGCTCCGGTTTTTACCCACATTCCAAAGATACACAGGTTTGTAAGTTAATTGGCTTCTGTAAATTGTCCCCAGAGTGCAGGATATTGCTAGTGTACGGGTGATCACTGGACAGCGTGGACTCGGGAGCCGAAGGGTCTGTTTCCACACTGCATCTCGAAACTAAACTAAAATCATTTTCCAAGCATTTCTACTTTCTGCTGTTATGAAATCAAATCAAAGTAAATGCAGCTCACTTTTTTAACTACATTTCATCCATAGCAGTATAGTATGATGAGATATCCCCTTCCTACTGCAATCAGTCTGAAGAAGGATCCCAATCCTAAATGTTGCCTACCCACATCCTCCAGAGATGGTAGTGAGTGCCTGGGATGCACTGCCAAGGATGGTGGTGAAGATAGATACAATAGTGGAATTTCATAGACTTTTGGATAGGCACATGGATATGCAGGGATACTGTATGAATTATATGCAGGCAGATAAGAGTTGGTCTTGGCATCATGTTCGGCATAGACATTGTGGGCCAAAAGTCTATTCCTGTGCTGTACTGTTCTATGTTCTATGTGTGATGTTTGGTGGACCGTGTGAGGTGGGAGGACCCGTTGCTCCTCCCGTGTAGCAGGTGGCGCTGCAGAGGACAAAGGGAGATGTTTTGTATATAGTTTTTTCTGTCTGTAGACAGTGTGAGTGTGCAGTCATTTTGAGTTGTCTTGCTGCCAGCATTGAGTAATGTAATAAAGACTTCTGTTGTACCTTGAAGACTCTCAAGGTTTATGCAGAGCTAGAAAAAGAACACAAAACTATGTTTTATGCTCTATGATTCACTGGGCTACTCTAGCGCTTTCTGTTCTATTCTGGCAAGATTTGACTTTACTATTCCTTTGATTATTTCTTGCAACCAGTTGTATTTGAAAATTAAAGTATTGTCATACACATTATGTTCATAAACGGCAAAGAGCACACACTATTTGTCGTGATTGAAATCTACTTGCCTCGGGGAATTCTAGCGAAGCTTCACACCTGGATGGTTTTGATAACTGCTTTGGGAGCAGGTGTGATTTAAACATAAGTGACAACTGGGAGTTATTACAAAGAGATAGTCTTAACAAGGATCATGCATCACATTTCCTCCTTGAAGGAGATTGCCATCGTGGGTACCGATCGCCCCAACATAAGGCATCTATAGCTTGCAAGTACTATCGCAATGTGTAAGAAACATTTAGACAGGTACATGGATTGGGTAGGTTTCAGAGGGATATGGGCCAAATGTAGGCAGGTGGGACTAAGTGTGGATGGGACGTTGGTTGGTGTGGGCAAGTTGGGCCATTTGGCCTGTTTCCATGCTGTATGATTTTATAACTCTATAGGAGGCGCTGCCTCAAAAAGGCAGCCAGCATCATCCAAGACCCACAACACCCTGACCACGCCTTCATTTCACTCCTGCCATTAGGACAAAGGTATAGGGGTCTCAAAACTAACGTTCAGGTTCAGGAGCAGTTTCTTCGCAATGTCCATCAATGTCCATCAGGCTATTGAATACTACAAACTCTAACTAAACTCTGAATTGTGAACAGCCTGGATTCCAGAAGGGACTGAAGAAGGGTCTCAATCCAAAATGTCACCTATTATGCATTTTCTCCAAAGATGCTGCCTGACCCACTGAGTTCCCCTACCTTTTGACTTCAGGCTTTGTTTTGTATTTTGCACAATATTGTTTTTTTGTTACTAATTGAACTCTTTTTTGGTATGCGATGAGGGGGAATGGAGGAGGATGGGGTAGGAAGAGGGATGGTGAGGTGATGGAGAAGGGAGAGGGGGAAGAGGGAGGAGGGGAGGGAGGGGATGAGGGGAGGAAGCAGAGGACGGTTGGTGGAGGGTGGGGAGAGGGAGGGAGGTGAGGAGTGGGGGAGCAGGGAGACTGAGGGAGAGGATGGGGTAGGGAGGGGAGAGGGGTTATGGAGGGAGGGAGGGAGTGACTGAGGGTATGGGAAACTAGAGGGAGGGAGAGGTAAGGGAGGAAGTGGGAAAGGGGAGAAGGAGAGGGCAAAGAAGAGGGAGGGTGAAGAGGAGAGGGAGGGAGTGCTGGGGAATGAGGGGGGATAGGGGTAGGAAGAGGGATGGCAAGGCGCAGTTGGGGAGGGTTGCTGTGACTCGCATCATAACGAGGATCTCTGGCATCACAACGGCAACCCGTCAGCCGCGCCTGTGCAGTTGGGGGCTATGGGTGAGTGGTGGAATATTACGTTGGAGGAACCGGGCCCAACGGGTCCCACTTGATCTAGTATGACAATAAAACTATCTTGACTCTCTCACCCTTAACTGTGTAACTTGGTATCTAGAATCAAGATGGTGGGTACCAGGTTGTTAGTCTGTCGCATGCCACTGGAGGGCAGTACAGACCACGCAGATGTGACCCATGCTTTCAACTCTCTGTAACATAATGGGTAGTTCGCTTGCCTTTGATTCAGAAGGTTGTGGGTTCAAGTCCCCTCTCAGTAACATAAGACATTGCTCAGGCTGCTGCTTTAGTGCAATAGCAAGGGGAAGATGCACAGAGGGAGGTCAAATGCAAGAGGAAAGTATGCAGTAAATAGCAAGACCCTTAGGAGCGTTGATGTACAGATAGTTTAGTTTAGAGAAACTGCATGGAAACAGGCCCTTCAGCCCACCGAGTCCTGACTAGCGATCACCCGTTCACATTGGTTCTATGTTATCCCTCTTTCTCATCCACTCCCTACACACTAGGGGCAATTTCCAGAGGCCTATTAACCTACAAACCAAATGGGATGTGAGGGGAAACTGGAGCTCCCAGAAGAAATGCATGAGATCACAGGGAGGACATGCAAACACCACACAAACAGCACCTGAGATCAGAATCAGGATCAGAGGTGGCACAGAGGCACAGCAGTATAGCTGCTGCCTTATAGCGCCAGAGACCTGGGTGCGATCCTGACCATGGGTGCTGTCTGTATGGAGTTTGTACGTTCTCCCTGTGGCTTCGTGGCTTTTCTCTGGGTGCTCTGGTTTCCTCCCATACACCAAAGATGTACAGATGTACAATTTGCTTCAGTAAATTAGTTTCTAGTGTGTAGGACAGTGTTAGTGTACAGGGTGATTGCTGGTCAGCACGCACTCAGTGGGCCGAAGAGCCTGTTTTCACACTGTAGCTCTAAAGTCGAAAGAATTGAACCAGGGTCTCTATCAACTGTGCCAATGTTTTGCCCCCATCACGCCACATCCTACACCTCAAATTCACCTTCCAGCCACCCCCCTATCACATGGATGGAGTGGATGCGGAGAGGATGTTGCCACTCGTGGGAGAGTTTAGGAACAGAGGGCACAGCCTCAGAATAGAAGGACTTACCTTTAAAAAGGAGATGCGGTGGAATTTCTTTAATCAGAGGGTGGTGAATCTGTGGAATTCATTGCCACGGATGGTTGTGGAGGCCAGGTCAATGAATATTTTTAATGGGGTTTTATGTTTTTTTTAATGGTATTTTTAAGGCAGAGATTGACAGACACTTGATTAGTACGGGTGTCAGGGGTTACAAGAAGAAGGCAGGAGAATGGGGTTGAGAGGGAAAGATAGATCAGCCATGATTGAATGATGGAGTACTCTTGATGGGCCGATTGGCTTAATTCTGGTCCTATCTCCCTTAGTTTGGAAAAATCCATCAGTCCCTTTGAGCATCAGGGACACGGTTTGGCTGTTTAGAGATTCATAACTCCCCAAGCAAATGATGAGGTACTTATCTCCCAAGCTTGTTGTAGCTCTTGCTATTTCATTTTATCTATCAGCACAATGGCACAACTGGTAGAGATACTGCCACACAGTGCCAGAGCCCCGGTTTGATCCTGACCTCGGGTGCTGTCTGTGTGCAGTTTGCATGTTCTCCCTGTGACCATGTGGGTTTCCTCCAGCACTTAAGGGCCTGAGCTACAGGGAGAGGTTGAGCAGGCTAGGACTTTATTCCTTGGAATGCAGGAGGATAAGGGGTGATCTTACAGAGGTTCTCTGGTGCTGTAAGGCAGCAACTCTACCGCAGCACCATCGTGCCATGCTGAACCTGTGAACGGGTGACTGATGGTCAGTGTGGACTCGATGGGCCGAAGGGCCTGTTTCCATGATGTTTCTCAAAACGAACCAAAATTTTTTTTAATGGGAAATATTAACAACACTCCTTTCTTGACTGACCCAATGAGCAAATACGTTAGTATGTTAGAGCATTGAATTGGCAGCCAGAAGTATATGTTAGGGTTTATATTTCCCTTGAGTTTCCTTTCAACTTCCCTAGCACATCCCATCAATATCTTTGATTCCTTTCTCCCATTTTATGTTTAGCATGCTTTATTTCACATTGCTTTGTACTGCATCCTCAGTGGTGTAGTTCTAAATGTATACCAACAAGCATAAAATCATCAAATGATAGAAACGATCTGAGTGAGAAGGAAACCATTCGTCCCATTAGATCTGTTCTGGTCCACACTGGTTAAAAGGTTGATTACGCAGAGTCTGGAGAAAATGGATAGGTGACATTTTGGATCAGGAACCTTCATTAGATTGTTTCTGATCAAAAGACGGATCTTGGGATCCAAGTCCATAACCCCCTGAAAGTGGCAACACAAATAGGTAATGTGGTAAAGTAGGCATAAGGTACACTTACCTTCATTGATTGGGGCATTGAGCATAAGAGTCAGGAAGTTATGATGTAGCTTTATAGGACTTTGGTTAGTCCACCTTTGGAGTATTGGGACTTGAAACCCAACATCCGTCTATTGTCCAGAATCAGTCTGAAGAATGGTCCTGATCTGAAACGTCACCTATCCATTTTCTCTCGAGCTGCTGCCTCACCCGCTAAGCTACTCCAGCCTTTTGTGTCTATCCCTCTATTTTTGTTCTTTTCATTCCCAAATCAACATTGCCGAAGTGGGCGGCATGGTGGTGCAGCGGTAGAGTTGCTGCCTTACTGTGCTTGCAGCGCCAGAGACCTGGGTTCGATCCCGACTACAGGTGCTGTCTGTACAGAGTTTGTACGTTCTCCCCGTGACCTGTGGAAGTTTTCTCCGAGATCTTCGGTTTCCTCCCACACTCCAAAGACATACAGGTATGTAGGTTAATTGGATTGGTATAGTTGTAAATTGTCCGTAGTGTGTGTAGGATAGTGTTAATGTGTGGGGATCGTGGACTTGTTGGGTCAATTGCCTATTTATGCCCTGTGTCCCTAAACTAAACTAAACTAAACTCACGGTTGGGTTGGGCGGCGCGGTGGCGCAGCGGTAGAGTTGCTGCGATGGAAACCCGGGTTCGATCCCGACTATGGGTGCTATCTGTATGGAGTTTATACGTTCTCCCTGTGACCGGGTGAGTTTTCTCCAGGTGCTCCGGTTTCCTCCCACATTCCAAAGTTGTTGGTTAATTGGCTTCAGTAAGAATTGTAAATTGTCCCTAGTGTGTAGGACAGTGAAGGTCTGCGGGTATAGCTGGTTGGCGCTGACTCAGCAGGACAATGGGCCTGTTTCTACCAACCCAGGTATTGTACTTCTGGTGGCGCTGGTGCCAGCAGCCTCCACCTACAGCCCGGTATCTTTTTGTTTTTTTTGTTTATTTAGTTATGTAAAAGTGTGTTTTTTTGTGTTTTTTTTGTGTTTTTATGTGGGGGAAGAGGGCACGGTGCGGGGGATACCGTCCTGCAGTCGCTTCCTGGTGAAGACGCGACTATTATTCGAGTCGCGTCCTCGCCCCCCCCCCCCCCCCAGCGGCCTACCTAGTGGATTGGCGTGGCCTTTCCTGCCGGGATCGACCAGAGCTCGAGCAGCGGCGGGACAGCGCTGATACATCGCGGGGCTGGCGATGCCTTACCGGGGATCGCCGTCTGGAGCCCGGAGTGCTGGACCTGCGGCACCGACATCCTGGAGCTGCGGTTTGTGGAGCTCCCAACGCGGGCGGAGCAGATGGACAGCGCGGGGTCCTGCGACTCTGCCCGGCTCGGCCTGCGGACTCGGGAGCTGCGGACTCGGGGGCTGCGGACTCGGGGGCTGCGGACTCGGGGGCTGCGGGAGGCGGCTGATTGGGAGGTCCGGGCTGCTGAGGAGGAGGATGTTCACCGTCGGGGTTCGGCGTCGGCGTTCCACCAGCCCAGCGTGAGGGCCTGAACATCGGGCCACCCGGGGCGGCGACTGCGGGTGCTAGGAAGGCCTCGACCACGAGTGAACATCTGGGAAGAACGGAGGGGAGGCTGGCTGGACTATGGTGTCTTCCTCACCTTGGTGCCACTGTGTTATGTTGTGTCGTGGACTTTCACTGTTTGTGCTTTTTTTTAAATTCTATTTTATTTTTAATATTTTTTATTATTTATTATTACTTATTTATTTTTATTTTTATGATACTGCCTGTAAGGGAAATTCATTTCGTTGTCTCTAACTGAGACAATGACAATAAATTTGAATACAATACAATACAATACAATACAATTTCTGCACTGTATCTCTAATCTAAACTAAACTCACCATCATTATGCTTAACTCACCTAAGGCTTCCATTGCCAATGTATCCAGCAGGGTATTGGACAAGTCATGAAATGGCTTTATCAGAGGTAATTCTGGCGACCGAGTTCATGAAGGAAGGCGTGCCAATGTATTTGGATAAATTATACAAAGAGTAATGCTGTGCGTTCCAATTGCACGAACAACATGATGAGATAATGCAGAGAATTAGCAGGAACCTCGTCATCTGTAAATTACACGGGCTGAAGCCAGCCATGTATTTGACATTTGTAGAGACAGGCCCAGAATCAGAGATTCAACTCTGTAATCTATGTAGGTCCCACCTCAGACTAAAGGCCAAACTGCAAGTCCAAACTCTGCTCTGATGTTCTTCACAAAGATGGTATTGGCATTGGTATGTCATTGTCACATGTAGCAGTTTTAGTTTAGTTTAAGTTTGAGATGCAGCCATGGAAACAGGCCCTTCAGCCCACCGAGTCCGTGCCAACCAACGATCACCCATACACTGGTACTACGTTACCCCAGTTATGCATCCTCACACTAGAGATAATTTACAGAAGCCAATTCGTCACCCGTTCCAGCTTGACACCATCTTTCCTATGACATGGTGCCCAAAACTGAACACAAAACTCTAAATATGGCCTCACCAACTGTCTGTCTGTTTGGAGTTTGTACATTCTTCTGCAAATGCCTGGGTTACCTCCCACTCTCCAAAGACATGCTGGTTTGGAGTTTAATTGGCTTTGGTAAAATTGTAAATTCTCCCCAGTGGGTAGGATAGTGCTGGAGTTCGGGGTCATCGCTGGGCCATGCGGTCAGGGGGAGAACGTACCAACTGTATACAGGCAGCACAAATAGTCAGGATCGAAGCTGGGTCTCTGGTGCAAAAAGGCAGAAACTCTACCACTGCGCCACCGTGCCAGTCCTAATTGGGAAATTGGGTCTAGCTGAGATGGGACATGAACAAGTCAGGCTGAAGGGCCTGTTTCCATGCTGTATGATTCTATGAGCACATTGGCAACTCATTGAGTTGTAAATGTTATCTCACAGTAGCCTCCAGAAGGTAGTTGGCTGAATACTAGAAGGGGAGAGACTAGTTGGATAGCAATTCCAGTTGCATGGAGTGGTGCTGCAAGGAACGTTGGCCCAACCCCAATTTCACCGATCTGGTTCTTGATTCCCCCACTCTGGGTAAAATTCTCTGTACACCTACCCTATCTTTACATGCCCATATACACCTCTATAAGATCACCCCTCATCGTCCTGCATGCCAAGGAATAAAGTCATAGCCTGCCTAACCTCTCCCTATAGCTCAGGCCCTCATGTCCTGGAAACATCCTTGTAAATCTTCTCTGCACTCTTTCCAGCTCAACAACATATTTCCTATATCAAGGTGACCAAAACTGAATACAATATTGCAAGTGTTGCCTCAGTAATACCCTGCACAACTGTAACATATGCACAGAGTCTCTTGCCAATAGTAGGCTAATCGAGAACCAAAGGACATAAGTTCAAAGTGAAGGGGAAAAAATTTAATAGGAATCTGAGGGGTAACATTTTCACACAGAGGGTGGTAGATGTATGGAACAAGCTGCCAGAGGAGGTAATTGAGGCAGGGACTATTCCAACATTTAAGATAGGTACAGGTACATGGATATGACAGGTTTGGAGGGATATGGACCAAAAGTGGGCAGGTGTGATTAGTGTAGCTGCAGGCCCGTACGAAGCTTTTCAAAAAGGGGGGTGGCATGACAGGATTACAAAAAACTTAATGTGAAATGATGTGCGTGCAGTGCACATCACGAGCGCGAAGCGTGAAGTCCCTCGATGCCAGGGTCCAGGGCCCGCTTAAGAGCCCTGGAAGCTCAGGGGTTTTAGATGCTTTCTGATGCATTCTGAGCCTTATTTTGGAGCATTTTTGCACCAAATTTATGACCAATATTTCAGAAATTAACAGGAACCTTAGGTAGCTTTTTCACACAAAGGGTGCTGGGTGTATGTAATGAGCTGCCAGAGGAGGTAGTTAAGACTGGGACTATCCTAATGTTTAAGAGACATTTGGACACGTACATGGATAGGACAGATTTAGATGGATATGGGCCAAATGCGTGTGAGTGGGACTAGTTTAGATGTAACATGTGGTCGGTGTGGGCAAGTTGGGCTGAAGGGCCTGTTTCCACACTGCATCATTCTATGACTAAAAAGTGAAGAAGAAAAATGCATGTAGATAAGTAGAGCAGATTTGAAAGAGGAATGAAATGTAAAGGCAGAGAGAGGTTTATGGGTGGAAAGGAACATAGGAAAGGAGGGGGGAGAGTGGGCTTGGGCAGATGGATGAAAGGAAAATAGTCACAAAGTGCTGGAGTAACTCAGTGGGTCAGGCAGCATCTGCGGAGAATATGAATAGGCGATGTTTCACAGAATGCTGGAGTAACTCAGCAAGTCAGGCAGCATCTGTGGAGAACATGGATAGGTGATATGTCACAGAGTGCTGGAGTAACTCAGTGGGTCAGGCAGCATCTCTGGAGAAAAGGTATGGATTATAGATCGGGTCAAGACCGTTCTTCAGTAATATTCATGATGTGCCATGCATAGACATTCCTGAATGTTACCCAAACCATCGTGAGCTACTTTGTTACGGTGCTTGCCCTCTCCTATAACATCTCTGCTGCATTGGGTGATGCAGGACAGGACACATGCTTTGGGACATGGTGTGAAGCTGTTGCCGTCTGTCCCAGCCTGGTAAAAACCTGGATGGAGTGGATTTGGAGAGGATGTTTCCACTAGTGGGAGAGTCTAGGACCAGTGGCCACAGCCTCAGAATTAAAAGACATTCCTTTAGGAAGGAGATGAGCAGGAATTTCTTAAGTCAGAGGGTGGTGAACTGTGGAATTCATTGCCACATACAGCTGTGTAGGTCAAGTCAATGGACATTTTTCAGGAGGAGATTGATAGATTCTTGATTGATACGGGTGTCAGAGGTAATGGGGAGAAGGCAGGAGAATGGGTTTGAGAGGGAAAGATAGAGTCATAGAGTGATACAGTGTAGAAACAGGCCCTTCGGCCCAGCATGTCCCATCTGCACTAGTCCCACCTGCCCACGTTTGATCCATATCCCTCCGAACCTGTCCTAGCCATGTACCACATCGGAGGAGGAGCCATCTTGGGGAGCGGCTGCTAACCAGCAGCCGTCCGTTTACTTCGCTTTTTTAAAAAGTTTTTAGTAAGTCCTGTGTTTCGTCCGTTGGAGAAATTGACTTTTTAATGTGGGGGGTAGGGGGCAATTTTACTTCTAGGTCCCTACCTGGTCGGTGAGGCAGCTTTTTCTCCGGGCTGCCCGTCGACCCGTCCTCGTGGCCTACCAGCGGGCTTGGAGCGCTGTTTACCTGGCGGGGACCGCCCAGCACCTCGGCCTCGGTGGCGGCACAGCGCTGGGGCGCTGTCGCGGAGCGGAGCGGGCGATGCCTTGCCTGGGTTGCCGCGCTGGATCGACGCGCTGGAGCTCCGGTGAGCCATGTCCGCCGTGTTCGACACCTCCGGGCTGAGGGTCTGCGGAGCGGAGCGGGCGGTGCCAATTTCAACATCGGGAGCCTGGGAGTTCCAGGCCGGCGCGGCCTTGTCGGCTTCGGAAGCCGCGGTCTCCAGCTAGGAAGTGGCCCAGCCGCTGAGAGGACTCTCCCGACGCCGGGGCAAGATTACCCGGTGAGAACGGCCAGGAACATCGGGCCTCCGTAGAGGCAATTGCGGTGGCCTCAATAGGCCTGACTTTGGTTGAACTTGGGGTTGGGGACTGGACATTGTGCCTTCCCCCACAGTGGTATCCATTGTGGGGGGATGATTTTGTTCGTCTGTAAGTAATCCTGTTAGTCTTAGTCCAAGATGGCTGTCGGAAGGGAGAGTGGACGCTGGCGCGCTTTAGCTGCCGCTGCTCTCTTTTCACATTGTGTTTTTTGATTTTTTGTTTTTGGACTGAATTCTGTTTTTAATTTGTGTTTCTGTGATGTCTTTATTATTTATTTTATTCTGATTATATGTTTTTTATTCCTGTTAATCTTTGTAAGGTGTCCTTGAGATTCCTGAAAGGCGCCCAAAAATAAAATGTATTATTATTATTATTACCTGTCTAACTGTTTCTTAAATGTTGCGATAGTCCCTGCCTCAACTACCTCCTCTGGCAGCTTGTTCCATACACCTACCAGCCTTTGTGTGAAAAACATACCCCACAGATTCCTATTAAATCTTTTGCCCTTCACCTTAAACTTATGTCCTCTGCTCCTCGATTCACTTACTCTGGGCAAAAGACTCAACCATATCTATTCAAATCATGATTTTATACACCTGTTAGATCATCCCTCATCCTCCTGTGCTCCATGAAATAGAGTCCCAGCCTACTCAACCTCTCCCTATAGCTCTGGCCCTCTAGTCCTGGCAACATCCTCATAAATCTTCACTGTACCCTTTCCAGTTTGATGACATCTTTCCTATAACATGGTGCCCAGAACTGAACACAATACTCTGAATGCGGCCTCACCAACTTCTTATGCCACTGCAACATGACCTCCCAACTTCTATACTCACCCGACCCGCTGAGTTACTCCAGCACTCTGTGAAACGTCACAGAACAGGGCAAGATTAGCAAGTTTGCTGATGATACAGAAGTGAGTGGTTTTGCAGATAGTGAAGATGGTTGTGAAAGATTGCAGCAGGATCTGGATCAATTAACCAGGTGGGCAGAGGAATGGTTGATGGTTGCATGGTTCCTTGAAGGTCATGTCGCAGGTATATCAGGTGGTCAAAAAGTATTTTGGCACTTTGGCCCTCATCAGTCAGAGTATTGAGCATAGAAGTTGTGAGGTCATGTTGCAGTTGGATAACATTATGCATGTTGCATAAGACGTTGGTGAGACCGCATTTAGAAAATCGTGTTCAGTTCTGGGCACCATGTTATAGGAAAGATGTCAAACTGAAAAGAGTACAGAGATCCCCATCCTGGATCAGTCCAATCAGGGTTGTGTCATCCGCAAACTTGAGAAGCTTGACAGAGGTGTCTGTGGAGGTGCAGTCATTGGGTGTGAAGTGGTGATTGTAGTGGGGTGGGTGTAGAAGGGCCCAGTCTTTGCAGACTGAGGTCAGGCTGTGAGTGGGTGTGAAGTGTTGGTTGGGGTGGGAAAGGGTCCACTATTTTCATACTGGAGTCTTGCCTTAAGTAGGTGTGAAGTGGTGAATGGGAAGGAGAGGGTGCAGGGTCCATTCTTTGCAGACTGAGGTCTGGCTGTGTTTGTTGGGGAAGGGGTACCAGGGTTACGTTTCTGATTTTCAAGCCTGCAGAAAAACTCATTCAGGTCGTTCGTCAGCTGACGATTGCCCAAAGAGCGGGGGGCTTTCCTCTTATAGCTGGTGATTTCTTGCATGCCCTTCCAAACTGAAGAAGAGTCATTAGCTGAGAACTTGCTCCTCAACTTCTCAGAGTACCTTTCCTTGGCAGCTCTGATTCCTCTTCCCAGCTCTTTAACGATTAGGCTATCGGCTTGACGCATATTTGCCCCCCGCCCCCCCCCCCCCCCACTCGACCGATCTCAAAATGGAAATGTTACAGCTGTATATAATGATCCCATTAAAATGTGTATTTATGTCACAAACTATGGAATTCATATTTTTCAGTATTGTTATCAAGGAAAAGAAAGCAGTTCCAATTGTTTGATATTATTTGATATTGTTTAATATTATTCATATGGAGGAGAAAATATAATAGCTCTAAAACCTACCTTAATTTTGCAATCTCTCTCAAGATAATCCCCCTTTCCCTCTCCCCTCCCCCATCTCTCTCTCCTCTCCCTTCCCCTCTCTCTCTCCCCCTCCCCCCTCTCACATCCCCCCCTCTTTCTTGCGAAGATGGGCAAAGATGAAGGTAGCGCGGGCCCAGCGGGCGGGGGGGATGAAGGTGGTGTGGGCCCAGTGGGGGTGGCGGGGGCCCAGCGGGTGTCGGTGGGGGTGGCATGGGCCCAGTGGGGGTGGCGTGTGCCCAGCGGGGTCAGCGAGGGTGGCGTGGACCCAGCGGGGGTCAGCGGGGGTGGCATGGGCCCAGCGGGGGTGGCGTGGGCCCAGCGGGGGTGGCATAGACCCAGCGGGGGTCAGCGGGGGTGGCGTGGGCCCAGCAGGGGTCAGCGAGGGTGGCGTGGACCCAGCAGGGGTCAGCGGGGGTGGCGTGGGCCCAGCGGGGGTGGCGTGGGCCCAGCGGGGGTGGCATAGACCCAGCGGGGGTGGCGTGGGCCCAGCAGGGGTCAGCGAGGGTGGCGTGGACCCAGCAGGGGTGGCGTGTGCCCAGCGGGGGTCAGCGGGGGTGGCGTGGGCCCAGCAGGGGTCAGCGAGGGTGGCGTGGACCCAGCAGGGGTGGCGTGTGCCCAGCGGGGGTCAGCGGGGGTGGCGTGGCCCAGCGGGGGTGGCATGAGCCCCACGGTGGTGGCATGAGCCCAGCGGGGGTGGCGTGGGTTCAGTGGGGGTCAGCGGGGGTGGTGTGGGGGGAAGATGGCTTGGGCCCCGGCGGCGGGGGGAGGCGAGGGGAGCAGGCTCCACTGCAGCGGCGTCTGGTGTTGGGGTTACAGCCTTTGGGTTCAGATTCAGCGACTCCCGCCCGGGGATGGGAGAATAGAGAACTGGCCGTTTCCAAAGTGGAAACGTTGATTTTCTTTTTTTTCTGATTTTTTTTTTACCGATTTTTTTTTTGGGTGACTTTTTTCTTCGGACGGCCATGAGCTGGGATATGTTGGCCGTTGTGGGCATGTTGTGCCGAAGAGCCCGTTTCCACACTGTATCACTCTATGACTATGACTCTATCCCAACTTCTATACTCAATATCCTGACTGATAAAGGCCAATTTGCTGAAAGACTTCTTGACCACCCCATCTACCAGTAATTGGATAACATTCAGAACAAGCATTTCACTGTTTCTTTGTACATGGGACAATAAATTAATTAAGATCCTACACGAATGCATCAAATTGCTATGTTTATGTTTAAAAACATTTAAAATATACGATTACGTTACATCCTGTAATTCACTGCTAATTATTTTTCTGCACGATCCATTTCATGTCCTCCTTCAGGTTCTGATGATTATCTTACTCAGTAACTCAATTCCAGTGCATTTCAAGGAAGCAGGGCCATAATTTTTTTTAAATAGAATAAAAGAAAATGTGTTTACCATTTTCCAGTCGTGTAATAAAACCCCAACAGGAGTAACAGTGGTCTTTCATTTGCATAAATAGATAAACAATTGTGTTTCAATAATATGAAGGAATTGCCAAAATATCACAATCAGATATTAAAGGTAGCTAAAATGCTGGAGAAACTCAGTGGGTGAGGCAGCATCTATGGAGCGAGACCCTTCTTCAGATATAATGGGATATTGTTGTAGCTTTAGCACAAAGTGGTATTAATGAGAGAATGGACATAATATTGCACATAATGCAATATAATGCCGGAGGTTGAGGGGAGACCTGATAGAAGCATATAACATTATGAGGTGCATAGAAAGGGTAGACAGTCAGAAGCTTTCTCCCAGGGTGGAAATGTCAAAGCCTGGATGTCACAGCTTTAAAATGAGAGGGACAAAGTTTAAAGGAGATATGCAGGGCAAGTCTTTTTTAGACAGAGAGTGGTGAGTGCCTGGAACACTGCCGCTGGTGGTGCTGGTGGAGGCAGATAGTGTATGATAGTAGCATTTATGAGGGTTTTAGATGGGCACATGGATTTGCAGGGTATGGAGGGGCATGGATGATGCGGCAGGCAGATGAGATTTGTTTATCATGGTATTATGTTCGGGCAGACATTGTGGGCTGAAGGTCCTATTCCTGAGCTATATTTTTCAATTTTCAATGTTAATTAGCCAAAAGAATAATGCTCAGGATAGTTTGACATATTGAATAAAAATCTTAAACATTACAATACAACATATTCAGGTATATGACAACTTATATTCAGGTATATGAACTCCTGCACTATTGGTATAGAATTATGTAGAACCCTGATGAAGGGTCTCAACCTGAATCATCAACTATCTCTTTGCCTCCACAGATGCTGCCTGACCCACTGAGTTCCCGTTATCATTTGCTTCAAATTTCTGCATTTGCAGGTACTATTGCAACATTTAAAAAACATATGGGCAGGTACATGGATAGAACAGGTTTACAGGTTTACAGGTTTACAGGTTTACAGGTTTACAGACACTCACTCCCGTAATAAATTACAGCGCATAGTTAACAAAGCATCCAAAATCATCAGCACTCCCCTTCCATCAATAGAATCACTCCATCACAAACGGTCCGTGTCAAGGGTGAAGAAAATCATCTCTGATCCCTCCCACCCAGCTCACCACATCTTCCACCTGCTGCCATCAGGAAGGCGCTACAGCTCACTGCCCGCCAAGACATCTCGATTTAAAAACAGTTCTTACCCACACGCAATCCGAATTCTGAACACACTATGACAACAGCACATATCCTCCCCATGCATGTACTGTATATTGTATGATGTTGTGTTTTATGTTATGTTTGACGGGAATCAGCCTACCTTGTAACATCCTGTACTGAACCTGAATTCCACCAGCTTGACTGTGTGGTCATTAAATAATCTAATCTAATCTAATCTAATATGGACCAAATGCAGGCAGGTGGGACATGTGTAGATGAGACATGTTGGCTAGTGTGGGCAAGTTGGGCTAGAAGGCCGGTTTCCATGCTTTATGACTTTATGACTCTATGACTAAGTATTCTATTCAGTTGTGATCACCCTGCTGTAGGAAGGATATCATTATGTTGGAAAGAGTGCAGAGAAGATTTATGACGACGTTGCCAAGAATTGAGACCCTGAGCTATAGTGAGAGGTTGAGCAGTCTAAGACTTTATTCCTTGGAGGGCAGGAGGTGATCTTATAGTGGTGTATAAACCCATGAGGGCAAGGTGTAAGAGGGTTACACGGTGGTGCAGCAGTAGAGTTACTGCATTTCAGCGCCAGAGTCCCGGGTTCGATCGTGACTACGGTTACATTCAGTACGGAGTTTGTACATACTCCCTGTGTTGAACACCTACAAGGTGTTGAATGGCCAGCCTGTGTTTTTAATGGTGATACAAAGACACGAGCGAAGCAGAGAGAGTCATAGAGTAATAGTCATACAGCATAGAAACAAGCTCTTCGACTGAATTCCTGCATGCTGACCAAGGTGCTGCATTTACCCTTGACCATTTATACATGTTTGGTCCATGTGCTCCGGTTTCCTTCTACACTCCATTGACACACAGGTTTGTAGGTTCATTGCTTTGGGAAAGATTCTAAATTCTCCCTAGTGTATAGGATAGTGCTAGTGTATGGGGATCGCTGGTGGGCACAGACTCAGTGGGCGGAAGGGCCTGGTTCCATGCTGAATCGCTCAACTAAACTCTAAGGATGAGAGGGAAAAGATTTATAAGAACCCGAGATGCAACCTTTACACTCGTCGGCTTGAGGTGAGAATGAGATGGAATGAGCTGCCAGAGGAGGTAGTTGAGGCAGGTAATGTAACAACATTTAAAAGATACTTGGACAGGCACATCGAGAGGAAAGGTTTAGAGGCACATGGACCAAACGTATAAATGGTCATGGGTAAATGCGGCATCTTGTGCGGCATGCAGGAATTGAGTCAAAAAGCTTGTTGCTGTGTTGTATGACTGTTATTCTATGATTCTATCAGCTTATCTTGTGTCTTTGTATCACCATTAAAAACACAGGCTGGCCATTCAACACCTTGTACATGAGAACATACACCAGGGGTGGGTTATTTGACCCACGAGCCTGCCCAATCAACAAGTTCATGATTCTTGCCATGCGCCATCTGCCTTCTTGCCATTATCCCTCATTCCTCATGTTGTCTAATGACCCATCTATAAATAAACCCCTTGCATAAACTCAACATCCTAGCACGTACAGTCCTCCAGCATAATAAATTCCAAAGATTTATGATTTTTTGAATTTAAAAATTTAATCGCTTCTCAGTCATAAATCATCTCAGACTGGCTTAAGGCAATCAACATCTATAACTTGTACACCCATTTTGGAATGGACATCCTGAGGAGAGTTTCGAGCATTTTCTCTTTTTATCTAACCAACACCTTTTCTTGAAATGTTGAAACAAGGAACTGCAGATGCTGATTTACAAGAAAAGATGCGAAGTGCTGAAGTAACTCAGCAGATCAGGCAGCATCAGGCAGCATCAGGCAGCATCAGGCAGCATCAGGCAGCATCAGGCAGCATCAGGCAGCATCAGGCAGCATCAGGCAGCATCAGGCAGCATCAGGCAGCATCAGGCAGCATCTCTTGTGAAAATGGATAGGTGTCTTAATGCACATCGCTAGATTCAGGGACAGTTTCTTCCCAGACCAACAACTAGAGAGCAGTTCAGAACTACTACCTACCTCATTGGACTATATTTGATCGGACCTTACTGGACTTTATCTCGCACTAAACGTTATTCATGTTATTCTCTGTATCACGTATCTGTACACTGTGGATGGTCCGATTGTAATCATGCATTGTCTTTCCGATGACTGGTTAGCACGCAACAAAAACGTTTTTTCACTGTACCTTGCCTTCAGTGGCTACTATAGCATACTGTTCACTTGACAATAAACTAAACCATTTTCAACCTCTCACTTCTGAGGTCTGAGGTCCCCACCTGCTTTAAAAGCGCATCAATTATACCAGTGCCCAAGAAGAGTAAGGTGACGTGCCTCAATGACTATCGACCAGTGGCACTAACGCCGGTGGTGATGAAGTGCTTTGAGAGGTTGATCATGGAGCAAATCAACTCCTACATCGACAAAAACCTGGACCCACTGCAATTCGCCTACCGCCACAACAGATCAACGGTGGATGCGATCTCGCTCTGGACCACTTGGACAACAAAAACTCTTATGTCAGGCTGTTATTCATCAATTACAGCTCGGCATTTAACACAATCATCCCCTCCAAGCTGGTTACCAAACTCGCAGAACTGGGTCTCTGCGCATCCCTCTGCAATTGGATCCTCGACTTCCTCATTCACAGACCACAGTCTGTTCGTATTGGTGGAAATGTGTCAGCCTCGATAACAATCAGCACGGGAGCACCTCAAGGCTGCGTGCTCAGCCCCCTGCTGTACTCACTCTATACTCATGACTGCGTAGCCAGTCACAGTGCGAACTCCATCATCAAGTTCGCTGACGACACCACTGTTGTGGGGCGTATCACTGATGGGGATGAGTCAGAGTAATAATAATAATAATACATTTTATTTATGGGCGCCTTTCAAGAGTCTCAAGGACACCTTACAAAAATTGAGCATGTATAGGAAAAACATGTAAGGGGAATGAAATAAATAGTAGAGACATGACTAGTACACAATGTAAAGACAGAATTCAATACAAAACACAGCATGAGGCAATTAATGCACAGATGAAAAGGGACGGGGACGTGGGGCTAAGGATAGGCAGAGGTGAAGAGATGGGTCTTGAGGCGGGACTGGAAGATGGGGAGGGACACGGAATTGCGGATCAGTTGGGGGAGGGAGTTCCAGAGCCTGGGAGCTGCCCTGGAGAAGGCTCTGTCCCCAAAACTGCGGAGGTTGGACTTGTGGATGGAGAGGAGACCGGCTGATGTGGATCTGAGGGACCGTGAGGGTTGGTA
Source organism: Amblyraja radiata (assembly GCF_010909765.2). Lineage (NCBI taxonomy): Eukaryota > Metazoa > Chordata > Chondrichthyes > Rajiformes > Rajidae > Amblyraja > Amblyraja radiata. The sequence continues at coordinate 37,899,991 of NC_045968.1, forward strand.
GGGGGAGAGGAGGTCAGTGAGATATGTGGGGGCCAGATGGTGGAGGGCTTTGTAGGTGAGGACCAGGATTTTGTAGGTGATCCGGTGGGAGATGGGAAGCCAGTGAAGTTTTTTGAGGACTGGAGTGATGTGATGCCAGGATTTGGTGTGGGTGATGAGTCGGGCGGCTGCGTTCTGGACCAGTTGGAGTCGGTTGATGTAGGTGGAGCTGATGCCAAGGAGAAGTGAGTTGCAATAGTCCAGTCGGTAGGAGATGAAGGCATGGATGAGTCTTTCAGCAGCAGGCGGTGTGAGAGAGGGTCTGAGTTTGGCGATTTTGCGGAGATGAAAGAAGGAGGTTTTAATGACATGGCGGATGTTAGTATAGAAGAGAGTATAGAAGAGAGATCGAGCAACTGTCCATATGGTGCCAGCCCAATAACCTGGCCCTCATCACCAGTAAAACCAAGGAACTGATTGTGGACTTTGGAAGGAGTAGGAGGGGGACCCACAGCCCCATTTATATCAACGGGTCGATGGTTGAAAGGGTCAAGAGCTTCAAATTCCTGGGCGTGCACATCTCTGAAGATCTTTCCTGGTCCGAGAACACTAATGCAATTATCAAGAAAGCTCATCAGCGCATCTACTTCCTGAGAAGATTACGGAGAGTCGGTTTGTCAAGGAAGATTCTCTCTAACTTCTACAGGTGCACAGTAGCGAGCATGCTGACCGGTTGCATCGTGGCTTGGTTCGGCAATTTGAGCGCCCTGGAGAGGAAAAGACTACAAAAAGTAGTAAACATTGCCCAGTCCATCATCGGCTCTGACCTTCCTTCCATCGAAGGGATTTATCGCAGTCGCTGCCTCATAAAGGCTGGCAGTATCATCAAAGACCCACACCATCCTGGCCACACACTCATCTCCCTGCTACCTTCAGGTAGAAGGTACAGGAGCCTGAAGACTGCAACAACCAGGTTCAGGAATAGCTACTTCCCCACAGCCATCAGGCTATTAAACCTGGCTCGGGCAAAACTCTGATTATTAATAACCCATTTTCTGTTATTTGCACTTTATCAGTTTATTTATTCATGTGTGTATATATTTATATTATGGTATATGGACACACTTATCTATTTTGTAGTAAATGCCTACTATGTTCTGTGTGCTGAAGCAAAGCAAGAATTTCATTGTCCTATACAGGGACACATGACAATAAACTCACTTGAACTTGAACTTGAACTATTTTGGATCGGGACCCAAGAAGGGTCCCAAACAGTGTTCTGACCTGAAACATCGCCAATCCAATTTTTCCAGGAATGTTGCCTGACCTGCTGAGTTACTCCAGCACTTTGTGCCTTTTCTTGCAAATTGTGGTTTTAGGGTAAGGAAATATCCACATTAAAGTTTACAGTCTCATGAGGGATTATCACAGTGGAATATGCTCAAAGAAACAAACTCTACATTTAAAGTCTGGGAACTCCCCTGGGAAGAAAATGCAGTGCCAAATATAGGTAACGAGAATGGTAATTGGATAATGAGGAACTAACTGGTTTACTTGTGTTGTGTAAGGCTTTCCAATTTCAACGTGCCAAAGTCGAGAATGTAAAAGCTTCACTGACTAGCCTGAGGGGAATATTTGTCAAATGTTAGTGCCTTACTCATTTTCTCACTGTCTGGAATCACTAGCTTGATCCTGACACAATTAACTCAGTCGTCAGCACCCCCGGGTCACCCCAACAGGAAATTGCACCAGTTTATCATAGTTTAGACATGAACATGCCATTTAACCATGTCCCCACATGCTCCGACAAGAAAATGCTTTAGGTAGACACAAAATGCTAGAGTAACTCAGAGGGACAGGCAGCATCTCTGGAGAGAAGGAATGGGTGACGTTTGGGGTCGAGACCTTCCTCTCCAGAGATGCTGCCTGTCCCACTAAGTTTCTCCAGCATTTTGCGTCTACCTTTGATTTAAACCAGCATCTGCAGTTCTTTCCTACACTTTGCTTTAACCTGTTTCAATGGGAACATGCCTTTCATATGTATAAAGGTTTCAACACAATATATATCACGTTAAACATGTCCAAAGCCAACAGGAAATTTCACCCACAGTTAATTACGTCCAATCCTATTGCAATAGAACATTTCACCAAGTTAGTAGTAGAAGCAACTTGCAGATGTTTACACAAAAGGGCACAAAGTGCTGGAGTAACTCAATGGGTCAGGCAGTTTTCTGGAGAACATGGATGTGACATTTCAGTGGGTCTGAAGATGGGTTGCCACCTGAAACTTCACTATCCATCTCCTCCAGAGATGTTGCCTGACCTGCTGAGTTACTCCAGCACTTTGTGTCCATTTCATCAACTTAACCATGTCGAGACCTCGTTCAACAGAAGTTATCTTGAATTTAACCATGTTCAAATTTGACTAAACAGAAAACTAAACAGGTTTACTACATCCAAACTTGTTTAGTTTAGTTTATAAGTTTAGAGATACAGAGCGGATACAGGCCCTTCGACCGACCACGTCCGTCCCGACCAGCGATCACCCCATACACTATCCTACACACTAGGGACATTTACAATTTTACCAAAGCCAATTAACCTACAAACCTGTACATCTTTTGGAGTGTGGGAGGAAACAGGAGCACCCTGAGAAAACCCACACGATCGCCACAAGATCATATAAACTCCGTAAAGACAGCACCAGTAGTCTCTGGCATTGTAAGACGGCATCTCTACCACTGCGCCATGATGCCGCCACTGTTTTATGAAGAAATATCACCATTGGCCATGTACAAGCCTACCTTAAATGGAAATGTCACCAAGTCAGCCATGTACAAGCCTGTCTTAACAAGATATTTCAAGTTAACCATGTCAAATCCTCTCTTCACTGGATATTTTTACCTATTTAACTGCATCTAAATCTGTCTTCACAGGAAATTTCACCAAATTAACCAAATCCAAACCCGTCTTATCAAAAATATTGTTGAAGTTAACCAAGCCCGTTTTAGCAGGAAATTTCCCCGTGTTGATCCTGCCCAAACCTGCGTCAGGAGGAAGTGTCACTGGTTTACCATAACCAGGTCTGTTGCAACAAGAAATTTCATGAATTAATCATGTTCAAGCATGTCATAACAGGAGCTTTCACCAAGTTAACCATGATCAAACGTGTCACAGCAGGACATTTCATCATGGAACCGGGTTTCTGCAAGTTTCAACAGGAGTACCTCACTCAACCGTAAATTGATCGCTTCAGCAGGTAACTCTATCAGTCTATCATGCGCTGACAGGCCCGGCGAGGAATAACAAACAGCAGTGGGTATTGACAAAGCTCGTCAATGAATAAACATGGAGTTTTTTTTCCTACTGTTAATGGATTCAGTCAGGTGTTATCTGAAGAACCAGATTTGTTATTTGGTTTAAAAACAACACAGTGTAAAACCTGCCAGAGGATTCTACCACAAACAGCTGGAATTGTTTTCAATATGTTCTGTTCTTTAGCCAACATTCCTTCTCCCAAACCACAAACACCACAAAAAGAAAATACAGATTTAAAAAGGTCATTTGTTTTATTGCTGCTTTGTGGGGTTTAGCTGCACACAGAATGACTTCAATTAGGACCAACGAGACAAACAATCTAAAGCTTCCCAAATTAGTCATCATATGCAGATTTATTTGATTGTTTGCCTCGCAGATGTGTATAAATGAGTGATTTGTTTTCCTTTGTAATGTTTGTTTGGCTTCAGAACTCCTGCAGATGTTGGGTGGCTTTGACTGAAATAGGATTCCATAGCTGAAGCCCCTGTGACAGCGCCCCCTCTCTCGGATGCCACTCTGATCCCCATCTCCAGCAGATGGCCCAGGAGATGCCAGATCTTAGTGCCATTGAGCTGAGTCCACAGCATTACTGTCAGGTTAAACTAATCACCTCTGCCTGCAAAAGACCATGTCCCTCCATTCTCTGCACATCCATATGCCTATCTAAAATCCTGATCAACACCAGTCCACCACCACCCCTGACATCACCTTCTTGGCACTCACCACCCTCTGTATAAAAAAATCTTGCTCTGCACCTCTCCTTTAAACTCCTCCCCTTGCACCTTAAATCTTTGTCCACCAGTCTTTGACTTTTACTTTAGACTTTAGAGATGCAGCGTGGACACAGGGCTTGAGTCCGCTCAACCAGCCATCACCCAGTACACTAGCATTATCCTGCACACTAGGGACAATTTACAATTTTACCAAAGCCAATTAAGCTACAAACCTGTACATCTTTGGAGTGTGGGATGAAATGGGAGCACCCGGAGAAAACCCTCGCAGTTCACAGGGAGAATGTACAAACTCCGTACGGACAGCACCTGTGGTCAGGATTGAATCTGGGTCTCCGGCGTTGTAAGGGAGGAACTCTACTGCTGCGCCACTGTGCCGCCATGTTCTTCCAGCACTTTGTTTCTTCGCACAATTTTTTAGCATCAGTGGTCTCTTGTGTCTTCAGGCATTTCTAAGTTGCTACACTGAGGGTTTTGATACATTTCATATCCTATTCTTAAGCCAAAATAGGTTGCAACCTATCTTTAAAAAGTTATAGGTAATCTTGCTAAGTTTTATTTTATTATATTGTGTTTTTATGCGTTAATTGATTCATTTGATGGATTTTTAAACTTATTATCAATATTGTTTCTAACCATTTACAAGATGGCATGGTGGTACACCTATTAGAGTTGTTGCCCCTCAAAACCAGAGACCCGGGTTTGATCCTGAATTTGGGTTCTGTCTGTGTGTGGAGTTTGCACATTCTCCGGTGCTCCAGTTTTCTCCCGCATCCCGAAGACGTGCGAGCCTGAAAGTTAATTGGCCCTCTGTAAATTGCCCCTGGCGTGTAGGGAGTGGATGAGAAAGTGGGATAACATAGACTAGTATGAACGATGATCGATGTTCAGCGTGGACTTGTTGGGTTCAAGGGCCTGTTTCCATGCTATATCTCTAAAACTAAACTAAAATCTCTAAAACCAATGTCTCTGATGCATCAAAGATATTTCAGAATGTTGACAGACATTTTATGTGATGAGATTTATGGGGCAGGAGAATGGGGTTGAGACTTAAAGATAGATCAGCCATGATTGAATGGCAGAGTCGACTCGATGGGCTGAATAGTCTAATTCTGCTCCTATAACTTATGAACGATGAGTTGTCAATGGCCTTCAGGAGCCGCAGTGTACAAGTCTTGTAGAACCAGTCATCACACAGGGCACACTTTGCTTGCAGGAAGGGGAAAATATACTGTTAATAGCATTGATGTACAGAGGGATCTTGGGGTCCAAGTCCAGAGCCCCTCTGAAAGTGGCAACACTAGTAGATAGAGCAGTAAATAGTTTGTGGGTCAAGACATTGAGTCAGGAAGTTGTGTTTCAGCATTATAGGACTTTGTTTACTCTGCATTCGGAATATTGCGTGTAGTTCTGGTTGCCTCATTACAGGAAGGATGTTGAGGCTTTGGTGATGGGGCAGATGGGGCAGAATCTGCCTGGATTAGAGGTTATTGGCTATAAAGAGAGATTGGCCAACCTTGATTGTTTTCTCTGAAGCATCACAGGCTGAGGGGAGACCCACAAGAAGCATATAAAATGAAAGGGCCTGTCCCACTTGGTGATTTTTTCGGTGATTGCCGGCATCATTGACTGATGTATCAGGTCACTGAAAATTACGTGCCGTGATGCCGCGTAATGACGTATGACGTAGCGTGATGACGTATGACACGCGGTGTTTTTTTCAAGTGTCGCCGCTGGATTTTCTAATGTTCAAAATCTTTTGGCGACACTGATATGACGCCGGCAAAATTGCAAAGTGGGTCAGGCCCTTAGGTTGCAAGGTTTCAAGGTCAGTTTATTATCACATGTACCAATTAAGGTACAGTGAAATTTGAGTTATCATACAGCAATACTAAGTAAAAAGCAACAAGACACACAACCACATAAAAGTTACCATAAACATCCATCACAGTGGATTCCACATTCCCCACTGTGATGGAAGGCAATAAAGTTCAATCTTCTTCCTCTTGTTGTTCCGCGTTCGGGGCAGTCAAACCATCCACAGTCGGGGCAATCAAAGCCCCCGCAGCCGACGATCAAAGCCCCCATCGGGGTGATCGAAACTCCCGCGTCAGGGAGGTTGAAATTCTCTCCGAGGCATGGAGCTCCCGAGTCGGCCTCTTCTTACCAGGAGCCGATGTTACGATGATAAAGTCCACAGGTCCCACGGTTGGGGCTTCGATTCCCGGCAAAAGGATCGCAAGCTCCGCAATGTTAAAGTCCCGCAGACTCCTGCGGCTTGGAGCGCCGGGTCGGTCTCCAGGAAAGACCGCCAACTGCATGATGTTGGGCCGCAGTGGGGACGGAGATACGATAAGGAAAGAAATCCCATCTCTGTTGAGGTAAGAGATTGAAAACAAAATATTTTCCCAACCCCACCCCCCACATAAAACAAACCAAGGAACACTAAAACATACTTTTAACACGTACTAAAAATAACAAAAAGAAGAAAGGACAGACAGACAGCTGGCGAGACAGCCATTGCTGGTAGCGCTACCCAGTAAAAAAAATTATGAGGCATGGTTTAGGTTAGTTTAGTGTAGTTTAGTTTACTGTCACATATACCAAGGTACAGTGAAAAGCTTTATTGTTGCATGGTATTCAGTTAGCAGAAAGACTATACACGTTTACAATCAAGCCGTCCACAGTGTACAGATCCAGGATATAGGGAATAATGTTAAGAGCATGATAAAGTCCAATTAAAGATAGTCCGAGGGTCTGCAATGAGATAGATGGTAGATCTATATACCTTCCCAAAGATAAGAGTGAAATGAGAGCATGACCAGGGTGGTGCGGGTCTTTGACGATACTGGCTGCATTTTTGAGGCAGGGCCTCCCATATATCGCTTCGATGGTGGGGAGGTCAATACCTGTGATGTACCATGACTGTGACAAGCGCAACCTCCACCAATATTAGAGATTGTGTGTAAGGCAGCCTGAACCAATGAATGTCTTGATGGATTAGACTAACATGCCAAGGTAGTGACAGATATACAGCATGGGGAGGAACTTAACAATTGGTTGTATTCAATGCTGTGAATCAATCACCACGGTTGTAGTGCGTATTATTAAAGACAGACGATGCCAAATGAGAAAAAGCTGAAGAACTCAATAACATCTGCCCTTACTGCACTGCAAGTTTCAACTAATCACACACAGATGCCAGGATCAGAGAACTTCTTGCTGTTAGCTTATGAGTATAAAAGCACTCAAATAGCAATCTTTGCCATTCCCTTCTCACTTGCCTTGCACCAACATCACTTTCATCAACTAATAATAAGATTAAACGAGAACTTGCCAGTTTGAAGTTTGATCGTTATTTTATGAGGAGTAACGTTGAGGGATTACGTGAAGATCCCCGCCAGGACGCATGCGTGTCATTCTTCAAAGCAGCGGTGTGAAATCACAGATAACGGTAATGACTAAACATAGTAAGATTAGAGAAGAGATACCAGTTGAGTATATGATCAAGGGTGGGAGCGGAGGGCACGTATTCCCTCAACGTTACTCCTCATAAAATAACGATCAAACTTCAAACTGGCAAGTTCTCGTTTAATCTTACTATTTTACTTCGGAGTCACGTGAGTGACTACGTGAAGATTTTAAAGCTCTGTGATTTCATGCCGTGGAAACGAGTCCATGCATCACATCTGCCTTGATTATGGGGAGAATAGTGTTAACATCATCAGACATCAATACTATATTGAAAACCCAACGATAAATATATTAACACCAAATTATAGCCCCTATTTATGGGGTAAATTATATTACAGAACTTAAAATTGTTTCTGCAAATGTTCCAGGTTTAACGACTGGTTTGTTATAAAATCATTGGAAAGTTTTCTCCGTTGACCATCCTGCTGTCTTGAGGATTTGGTCCATAGGAACATCCAACTTCATAGCTGCCGATGTAGCGGCAGCCCTGGTGGAGTGAGATTTAAAATGCTAGTGTCTACTCCAGCCTTATTAGGACCAGTTTTAGCCATCTAGAGATGGTCTGGACTGTCACTGTTTTGAGTGGCTGTTTGTAGCTGATTAAAAGTGACATTTCTTTCCCTCTGATGATCTTAGTATACTCCATATATAATAGTAAGTGTGTTACAATACAGAGACGATCATCTGTCGGGTATGCCCTGAATTCTGTTTTTAGGCCTGCTGACCCCTGTCTGTTCTGTTTGACTAATTCATTGATGTGAAAAGTGAAATTTCCAGATGAAATAGTCATGTTGTCCAGCCTTAGGTTCTGTAGTGACTGGACGCTTTGTGCCGTGACCAAGGCCATCAGCATGACTGTTTCATAGTCAGTTTCTGTAGGGACAGAGCTGTAGCTGGAGACCAGTTTCTTAACATGGTCAGTACAATGCTCACATCCCATATTTGGGAGTGCCTGGTTCTTGGGGGATTAACATTAAAATGCCCCTCATGAGTTTGGTTACCAGGGTGTGGCCCAACAGAATGCCGCCCTGTTCTTTGCCACAGGTATGTTGACAGAGCACTTCTGGCGCAGTTGCTGGCACTATGACTGAGCCTCTCATCGTAATGGAGGCTTGCCAGGAATTCCAGAACAGACGGGATGTTCATAGATCTGTGGGTGATCTTTCCTTTGTTACCGGATGGACCAGTAAATTAGGTCTATGATGGATGGTGATGCATGGTTCTAATACCATGTCTAGTATCACCGGGAACCATGGTTGAGTAGGCCAATCGGGTACTATCAAAATACCAGACGCAGAGTCTTGCTGTATTTTCCTTAATACCCGACTGATGAGGCAGAAAGGAGGGAATGCATAAATAAACAATTTCCCCCAATGCAGTGAAAATGCATCTGTTGCCGCTGCCCCAGGTCTGGTTCCCATGAAACATAATTTGATAACTGGTGATTGAGCCTGGATGCGAAAAGATCGATATCTGTAATTCCAGCAAATACATTTTTATCCAACATGCATTCAGTGTTTCCATTGAATTTGCGTGACCTGGTGTCTGCCACTAAATTTAGTTTACCTGGTAAGTAGGTAGCTGATATCCAAATATTTCTCTGGATACACCATTGCCAAATTGTGTTGGCCAGATTGTCACATGATGTCGATTTATTTCCACCCATGTGGTTGATATATGCTACCACGGTGGTGTTGTCAATTTGTAGTCTAACATGCTGGTGATTTAACCCAGAACAATATGACTTAAGGCCATGGAATGCACTTAACATTTCCAGGTAGTTTATGCCCAGTGTTGTTAATAATGATGCCTCCTGTGCATTCCATCTCCCTCCACAGCTGGAGATGGAATTGGTAACTACCCAACCAAGTGCACTGGCATCAGTTTGTAGTACCATAGACGGGTTGCTGATAATTAGTGGATTGGAACAATACTTGATGTTGTGTTCCCACCATTTTAGTTCCATCATGGCCTCTGTTGGTAGCTTCATTGGTCTGTCAAAATGGCCACCATTAATTTTGAGTGCTCTTATTTTTGCTCTCTGTAAATTTCGATAGTGTAAAGGTCCAAATTGTGTGGCTGGAAATGCAGCCGCTATTTTCCCAATTATTCTAGCTACCAGTCTAATGGTGATGTCAATGATTTCGCTACAAGCCTCTTTTAAGGCTGTAACTTTTCCTTTCGGCAAAGTCACTGACATGACAACTGAGTTAATGGTGAACCCCAGATAATCCATTTTTGTTGAAGGCGTTAATTTAGACTTAACTGGATGGATGATAAATCCCAGTTCTTCAAACAATTGTTTTGTGGCTGTTACTGCTTGTTTAGTCAATTCCAAAGTTTTGCCAACAATAAATATGTCATCTAGATATGCCAGTACCATGTGTTTTTGTTTTTGCAGTAACGCTAGGGTTGGTTTCAAAACTTTTGTGAATAACCTGGGGGCTGATGTCAGCCCATTAGGTAGTGCCCTGTATTGCCAGTGCTGACCCATCCAGTTGAATTTTAAATAACATCTGTGGTCACCTCTTATGGGTACTGTATAGTAAGCATCTTTTAAATCAATGCTTGCCATGTAGTAGCCTTCGGAAATCAATTGCTTAGCAGTAACAAAGGTTTCCATCTTGAAATGAATATATTGTACAAAGGTATTTAAAGTAGTCAAATCGATGATGATGCGGCAACCACCATCTTCCTTGTTTTTTATAAAGATATTGGACACAAATTCCTGTAATTCGTGTTGGGTGTGTTCAATTACTCCTTTTTTATATAGCCGCTGTTGTTCAGCATGTGCTTTAGATTTCTCTATGCCTGTGAGCACGAACATTCGGTTCGGTACATGCTGTACTGGAGGGTTATGTTTTTTTTATAAATTCTATGGTATAACCCTGGATACTGCTTAGAATGTAAGTGTCGGTGGTTATCTTATTCCATGCATCCAAATAATATCGTAATCTCCCACCAACTTTCATGCTCCCTTTAATTCTTAAGGAACCAGACCCACCTACCTCCATGGTTACCAGTGGTAGGTGTGTTATTTCTTCAGCATCCTCCTTGGACGTTGAGGCGCCGTTGTCTGGGTCTGTTGTTGGGTTGGTGTTGAGGGCTTGCGCATTTTCCAGGACGGTCGGTCTGGGCCATGGCCTAAAAAAGACCGATGTTGGATGTTCCTGGTTTTTGCGCTTGCCCCGGTTTGTATTGGCCGACTGGGGGGTCCGTAGGGGTGATATTTTTGGCCGTAGTAGCTTTTGGTTGTTGCTTTTATGAGCCCCAGTGTTTTTGCCTCTTCATCAAGTTCTTTGACTTGTTTTGGTAGATCCCCTCCAAATAGTAGTATTGGCGGTTTGGAGGTTCCAGGTTTACAGAGGCCGGCAAATTTGGGGTCTAAAGCTGGTTGGATAGCACTTTTCCTGATGTTGTTCAACTCATATTGTGAGTTGCAGAGTAAAGCCAGTGCATCTTGGTGGTCTTGGGTCATGTTTTGCTCCTTCAATGTGCGTGCAAAAGCTGTTCCCATTTCGGGAGATTGGCGTGCCGTTGGCTGCTGCTGCCGGCTGCCGGCTGCCCGCAACTACGTTGTTATCCCCCGCCAGCTTTCCCGCAGCCTTCGTGGATCTGGTCCATGTCTCCACCTGTAAGGTAAGTGGAAGGAACGCAGAGTCTCCTTACCTGCTGTTCCCGGCTTTCAAATTCTGCCGCTAAGGGAACGTCGTTCCCCCTGCTGTGACTCGTTGCAATGCGTGTAGCGATATATGACACGCATGCGTCCTGGCAGGGTTCTTCACGTAGTCACTCACGTGACTCCGAAGTAAAATTCCTTTCCCTCCTTTCCTATATATTGCCGGCACCAAAGTAGAGATGGTTAAAAACTTCAACTTTCGCGGGGTAAATATCATCAGCAATGGACTAGCCATATTTATGCAACAGCTAAGAAAACACACTGACCCCTCTACTTGTGTAGAAGGATTAGGAAGTTCATCTTGTCCCCAATAACTCTCATCAAACTCTACAGATGCGCCGTAGAATGCATTTTATCAGGATGCATGGTTCGGAAGCAGCTCCATCCAAGACCGCAAGAAATTGCAGAGGATTATAGACACAGCCTAGACCATCACACACACCGAACTCCCTTCCATTGGCCATCTACACCACGCTGCCTCGGCAAGGCTACCAGCATAATGAAGGACGACTCTCACCCCGGGCACCCACTCTTCTCCCCTCTCCCATCAGGCAAGAGGTACAGACGTGTGAAAACGCACACCTCCAGATTCAGTCTTCCGTTTCCTCACAGCTGTTATCAGACAATGGAATCATCCTATCACCAACTAGAGAGGGGTCCTGACCTACCATCTACCTCATTGGAGACCCTCAGATTATCTTTAATCAAACTTAATTGAACTTTATCTTGCACCAAACAATATTCCCTTTATCCTATATCTGTACACTGTGGATGGCTTGATTGAATGAATGAATGAATTAATTAATAAGTTTATTGGCCAAGTATTCACATACAAGGAATTTGCCTTGATGCTCCGCCCACAAGTGACAACATGACATACAGTGACAGTTAGGAATGACACATAAAACATTATCGATTAAACATGTGAATTAAATAAAATACCAGAGCAATAGGAGGCTACAGATTTTTGGTTATTGAGCAGAGCTACTATTCGTGGAAAAAAAGCTGTTTTTATGTCTGGCTGTGGCAGCTTTGACAGTCCGGAGTGGCCTTCCAGAGGGAAGTGATTCAAAGAGTGTGTGGGCAGGGTGAGAGGGGTCAGAGATGATCTTGCCCGCTCGCTTCCTGGCCCTTGCAGTGTACAGTTTGTCAATGGAGGGAAGGTTGCAGCTAATAACCTTCTCAGCTGATCGGACGATTCGCTGCAGCCTCCGAATGTCGTGCTTGGTGGCTGAGCCAAACCAGACCATGATGGAGAAGGTGAAGACAGACTCTACGATGGCCGTATAGAATTGGACCATCATTGCCTGTGGCAGATTGTGGTTCCTCAGCTGCTGCAGGAAGTACATCCTCTGTTATGCCTTTTTGACTGTGGAGTCGATGGTGATCCCCCATTTAAGGACCTTGGAGATGATTGTTTCCAGGAACTTAAAAGACTCCACAGATGTGACTGTGGTGTTGTTGATGTGAGTGGAATGAGGGGAGGGGGAGCTCTTCTAAAGTCTACAATCAATTCCACTGTCTTAAGACCATTGAGCTCCAGGTTGTTGTGATGGCACCAGGATGCCAGCTGTGTCACTTCCTGTCTGGAGGCAGATTCCTCTCAGTCCAATCAGGGTTGTGTCGTCTGCAAACTTGAGAAGCTTGACAGAGGAATCTGTGGAGGTGCAGTCATTGGTTTAGAGAGAATAGAGGAGAGAGGAGAGTACGCAGCCTTGCGGTGCTCCTATGCTGCGAGTCTGCGGGTCCGAGATGTGCTTTCCCAGTCTCACATGCTGATGCCTGTCTGTCAGGAGGCTGGTGATCCACCGACAGTGGGGTTCAGGCACAGTCAACTTGGAAAGTTTGGAGTGCAGTAGCTCTGGCACAATGGTATTGAATGCAGTGCTAAAATTAACAAACAAAATCCTCGTATAGGTCCCCAGGTGGTCTAGGTGCTGGAGGATGAAGTGCATGCCCATGTTGACTATGTCATCCACAGATCTATTGGCCCAGTATGCAAACTGCAGAGGGTCCAGCAGGGGGTTCGTGATGTTTTTCAGTTTGGCAAGCACAAGCCTTTCAAGGGTCTTCATGACTACAGAGGCCAGTGCGACAGGTCTGTAGTCATTAAGACCAGTAATCCTTGACTTTTTGGGTACAGGATGTACCCAAATTGTAATCATGTATAGTCTTTTCGTTGACTGGATAGCAAGCAACAAAAAAAAGCTTTTCACTGTACTTTGGTACACGTGACAATAAACTAAATTAAACTAAAGGACACAGATTGCTGGAGTAACTTAGTGGTCAAGCAGCATCTATGGAGAACATGGATAGGCAACGTTTCGGATCAGGACCTTTCTTTAGTCTGAAGAAGAGTCCCGACACGAAATGTTGCATTATCATGTTCTCCTGAACACTTGGGAAACTCAAACAATTCTCCTCAACATTGCCCACCCTTGCAACAACAGTAGATTAACTGATTGATTCATGAACTTGGAAGTACACTGTGGGTGTTATCCAATTGTTATCATGTACAGCCTTTCCACTGACTGGTTAGCATGCAATAAAAGCTTTTCACTGTACCTCGGTATAGGTGACAATAAACTAAACTAAACTAAACTAAGCAACAATTATAGCAAATGGGATAAAATGAGATGGGTGTCAGAATATAGAAACATAGAAACAGAAAATAGGTGCAGGAGTAGGCCATTCGGCCCTTCGAGCCTGCACAGCCATTCAATATGATCATGGCTGATCATCCAACTCAGTATCCTGTACCTGCCTTCTCTCCATACCCCCTGATCCCTTTAGCCACAAGGGCCACATCTAACTCCCTCTTAAATATAGTAACATATAACTCCCTCTTAAATATTGCCTGTGGAAGTTAGGTTCATCTCCTGCAGAAATCTGAAGAGGAAGAAGGGACATCAGTGGCAACAGAACACTTAGTGGATTGTTGAATTAGTTTAGTTCATGTGGTTTGACAGCATGGACGATGGTTTTATTTATGCTTGGTAGGCTGCTCTGGAAGGTTAAGGACGTGACTTGGGCGTCATTTGCGCGTCACGCAGGTGGCACGCCAGGATTTTGAGAATCCCAATATCCTGAGACACTGCACACTACCATGCATCACTACCTATGCCACCACGCCTCACCATGCATCATGCGCATGCAATGCATGCGGCACGACACGCGCGTCGTGCATCGTGTCGCGTAAATTATGTCGCGTAAATGAAGCGTAAATGACGCCCAAGTGGGACAGGCCCTTTAGATAGCATTGGATCCAGGAAGAGCGCATAATAGACATTAGACAATAGGTGCGGAAGTAGGTCATTTGGCCCTTCGAGCCAGCGCCACCATTCAATGTGATCATGGCTGATCATCCCCAATCAGCACCCCATTCCTGCCTTCTCCCCATATCCCCTGACTGCTATTTTTAAGAGCCCTATCTAGCTCTCTCTTGAAAGCATTCAGAGAATCTGCCTCCACCTCTGAGGCAGAGAATAAGTTCATGTTATAGAAGCAGAATTGGGCCATCAAGTCTACTCCGCCATTCAATCATGACTGATCTATTTTCCCCCCACAACCCTTGACACCCATACTAATCAAGAATCTATAAATCCCTGCCTTAGAAATATCTATTGACTTGGCCTCCACAGCCTTCTGTGGCAATGAATTCCACAGATTCACCACCCATTAACGAAAGAGCAGGCCAACTGGATACAGAATTGGCTTCATGGAAGGCCAACAAGGGTGGTTACCAGCAATCAGGTGTTATGCAAGTTGGAAACAGAAGAGCTGCTGCATTTACCAGAGACCACGGGGGAGCATTCATGAGAAGGGCTGACTGGCTTGTGGATATGGCCGCATGCCACGGCAATAGTGCATTGTTACTGAGATTACCAGGCCGGGATGCACAACTCAGAAATAAAGCAGTGGCTTTTTGTTTGTTGTACATAAATTTGCCATGGTTGTTGCATTAATGTGTCTGCAACGTTTCAGCAAGTAGGAATCTCGTTCCCGTTGTATATGACAATTAATCACTGTTGACTATTGAATTGGTATGGATAGCCATATTAGGCAGGGCAGTTTTTAGTTTTAGTTTTTTTTTGTTTTAGCGATATAGCGAGGATACAGGCCCTTCGGCCCACCAAGTCCGCGCAGACCAATGATCACCCGTACACTAGTTCTATCCTACCCTCCAGGGACAATTCTATAGAAGCCAAATAATTCACAAATCCACACGTCTTTGGAGTGTGGAATGAAACCGGAGCACCTGGGGAAAACCCACATAGTCACGGGGAGAAGGTACAAACTCCATACAGACAATACCTGTAGTCAGGATTGAACCTGGGTCTTTGGTGTTTTTTAACATAGTACCAAAGACCCAGGTTCAATCCTGACTACAAGTGCTTGCCTGCACGGAGTTTGTGCGTTCGTGAATGTGTGGGTTTTCCCCGGATGCTCTGGTTTCCTCCCACACTCCAAAGACGATAATGATGATGATAGTTTATTGTTTAAACAGGTTTGTAGGTTAATTTGGCTTTTGTAAAAATAGTAAATTGTCCCTAGTGTGTAGGATAGGGCTAGTGTACGGGAATCGCTGGTCGGCGTGGACATGGTGGGTCGAAGCGCCTGTTTCCAAGTCAAAAGTCAAAAAGTCAAAGTATCCTTTATTGTCATTCAGACCTTTCAGTCTGAACGAAATTTCGTGCCTTGCAGTCATATATATAATAAAAATAACAAAAACACACAATAAACACAAATTTAACATCCACCACAGTGAGTTCACCAGGCACCTCCTCACTATGATGGAAGGCAAAAGTCTTAAAGTCTCTGTCTCTTCCCTCCTTGTTCTCCCTCTGAGCTGAGGCGGTCCAGGCCTCCGATGTTGTGATCCCGCCGGGTGATGGTAAGTAAGTCAGTCCCGCGGCTGAATCCGAGCTCCGCGAATGGGCCGGTTCAAACTCCGCGGCCCGGGGTGGTCGAAGCTGCCGTCCTCCAGTCCAGCGGATGAAGCTGTTGTTGCGGGAGCTTCGGAAAAAACAGGTCACCAACCTGTTACCTGCGAGCGCCCGATGATGTTGTCCACTGGGCCCGCAGCCGAGCCTCCGAAGTCGGAACGCCGCCACAGCCCCGAAGTAAGGTCTCTGCCGCCGGAACGCCGGCACAGCTCCGAAGACGGGTCGCCGCCACCGCCGGAACACCGGCACAGCTCCGAAGTCGGGCCGTCGCCGGAACGCTGCCACAGCTCCCAAGTCGGGTCGCCGCCGGAACGCCGCCATAGCCCCGAGGCCGCCAGCTCTGCCATTAGGCCTCAGCGCAGACGGAGACGGAGACGGAGACGGGGGATACGACAAGAAAAAGACGCATCCCCCCGAAGGAAGGGACCAAAAACATGTTACTCCCACCCCCCACCCCCACACGCACACAACCCAACAAACCAAAATCAACTAAAACAGGGCAAAAGAAAACAACAACAAAAAGAAAAAACAGACGGACTGCAGGCGAGCCGCAGCTGCTAAGGCAGCGCCGCCACTTCCGCCATTTCTGTGCTGTATCTCTAATCCAAACTAAAGATTTGGAGGGGAGGGGAAGAGAGGAAGTTGAGAGGAAGGAGATGTGTAATGGCGGGAAGTGGATTATGAAGATAGAGAAGGAACTAAGAGCTGGAAGGGTCAGAAACAAGGCAGGAGTGTTGGTGCTTGAGGGGGTTACTGAGACTGGCTGCAGGAAGGTCAACATCTACAGACTGTCATTATTCTGCAAATATTTGATTAAACCGTCCATCTTGATTTCACTCATGAATCATCTCTATCCAACGTTTGTAGTCATATGGCCTTGTCTTTGACTTCCTTGCCAGAATAAATAATTTCTTTGGATGACCCAGACTGAACCGATTTTTAACATTTCAACAACTCAATTTGATTAACAACAGAACACTAAGAAAAAGTCAAATTGAATTTATTGTCTTATGCACTAGTCTGGTGAGGTGCAGGTACAATGAAATACTTCCCTGCGGCAGCAGCATCACAGGTACATAGATGCTGACAACACAGAGAAAATAAATTCTACATAAATTACAAATAAAAGTTCTGCAAGAGTAAAAAATATATTATATTTGGAATGCTGTGCATGCGTGCCAACACACACGCTAGATCTTGCAGATAATATTATATGCACAGCTTTTTCCCCCTTGTTCTTTTGAAGTTTGAAGAACAGTCCTGCAGTTCCTTGTTTCTATACATATATATATATATATATATATATATATATATACATATACATGCAAATATATTATACACATATACACTGAACTTGTTTTGGTGTTTACATTGTACTATGTTTACCTATCTGTAGCGCCACTGCAAGTAAGAATTTCATTGATCCGTTTTGGGACATATGACAATAAAACAGTGAAAAATCAGATGTAGTCAGCTGACAGAGAAATAACAAAAATCTATCAATCTCAGATTCAAAGTTAGCCAATAATTCAACATCAATACAGTGGAGGAGAATTCCACATTTCTAACAGCATCAGTACATAAACACTCTTAAAAACCCTAATTCCAGTCTTTAGTCTTTGTCTCTTCTAATCTCCTCAATCAGTAAGAAATTATTTTGTTCTTTTTATGGTGGGAGGGACTGACTGAGGGTAGGGGAAAGGCGAGAGAGGGAGAGGTGAAGGAGGGAGTGGGGGATGGGAGGAGGAGAGGGGAAAGAAGAGGGAGGGTAAAGAGGAGGGGGAGTGCTGGGGGATGAGGGAGATTGGAGGAGGATAGGGGTAGGAAGAGGGATGGCGAGGTAATGGAGGAGGGGAGGGGGAAAAGAGAGGAGGGGAGGGAGAGGGTAAGTGGAAGAAGTAGAGGAGGGTGAGGAGAGCGTGGAATGGAGAATGGAGGAGGGGAATAGGGGACTGAAGAGGAAGAGTAAGATGCGTTCACATTCATGTAATATTTTACAAGTTATTGTCACGTTAGCGCAGTTGGGGGCTATTGGTCAGTGGTGGAATATTGCATTGGCAACCAGGCCACCCATGTGACAGGGACTCAACGGGTCCCACTTGGTCTAGCATATATCTATCTATCTATCTATCTATCTATCTATCTATCTATCTATCTATCTATCTATCTATCTATCTATCTATCTATCTATCTATCTATCTATCTATCTATCTATCTATCTATCTATCTATCTATCTATCTATCTTCTATCTATAAAACTCTGGGGCTATCCGTCCGGCTGCCGTCCGGCTCCCTTTCTGCCTTTTGATTCGTGCCCGATACTCGCAGATGTCCAATCGGAATGGCCGATGCTCGCAGATGTCCAATCGGAATGGATCCATTTGCATGTACGGCTGCCGGCTGCATTTCTTCCTTTGATTCATTGCCACGCCCGATCCAGACGCTCAATCTCCGAGATCTTTTCCATTTCGGTAGAGATTTCGCTTTTCTTTCTAAGTATCCGCTCCTCATTACATTTCGTTGTCTTTAAGTACACATTTTTAATCACACCCTTCTCCCCCCCCCCCCCCCCCCACCCCCCACTATTTCACAAATTAACTGGCTTCTCACCCATACAAGCAGCCATTTCAGCATCCAACACACTTCGAAACAAAGTTGCAAGACAGGAACACTCTGACCTTTTCCCTGCTGCAGCAGGCAGGGGAGGTGCAATTGGATTTTTTTTTAAACCCACTGCTGAGTGAGGCAGGGGAGTGCTGGAATCTTACATTTGGGAACAGCTTCAGTTCCATTGGAGGAGACGGGTGCATGGTGGAATATTGGGTTGGGGGATCACACCATTGGGATGGCAGACCCAACGGGTCTGCACTTGGTCTAGTATACTATTAAAACTCTGTGGCTGCCGCCTGCCGTCCGGCTGCCTTTCTGCCTTTGATTCATTGCCACGCTGAATCCAGACGCTCAATCGCCGAGATCTTTTCCATTTCGGTAGAGATTTCACTTTTCTTTCTAAGTATCCGCCCCTCATTACATTTCGTCGTGTTTAAGTACACGTTTTTAATCAAATCCTTCTCCCCCCCCCCCACTCACTCATTTTGTCGCCTCCTGCTGGCCAGCGACCATAACGGCCGCTGGCGCCCGCATTTCGCCTCAAAGACGCCATTTAAAATCAGCCGCACTGCTCATTCCTGAGCCGATTGAGTTGGAGGACCACGTCTCCCGTGGGGGCTACAGGTAGGGAACGGCTGCGTTGGGGGAGCAGACCCAACGGGTCTGCCCTTGGTCTAGTATACTATTAAAACTCTGTGCCTGCCGCCTGCCGTCTGGCTGCCGTCCGGCTGCCTTTCTGCCTTTTGATTCGTTCCATCGTGTGATCTCACAATGCCCAATACTCGCAGATGTCCAATCGGAATGGCCGATGCTCGCAGATGTCCAATCAGAATAGATCCATTTACATGTACGGCTGCCGGCTGCATTTCTTCCTTTGATTCATTGCCACGCCGAATCCAGACGCTCAATCTCCGAGATCTTTTCCATTTCGGTAGAGATTTCTCTTTTCTTTCTAAGTATCTGCTCCTCATTACATTTTGTCGTGTTTAAGTACACGTTCTTAATCAAATCCTTCTCCCCCCCCCCCCCCCCCCACCCCCCAATATTTCAAAAATAAACTGGCTTCTCACCCATAGAAGCAGCCATTTCGGTAGACATTTCACTTTCCATTCCAACTATCCACTCCTCATTAGATTTCGTTATGTTTATGTCCACATTTTTCATTAAAACCTTCTTCCCCCCCCCCCCCCACTCACTCATTTTGTCGCCTCCTGCTGGCCAGCGACCATAACGGCTGCTGGTGCCCGCATCGCGCCTCAAAGACGCCATTTAAAACCAGCCGCACTCCTCATTCCTGGGCCACTTGAGTTGGAGGACCACGTCTCCCGTGGGGGCTACGGGTAGGGAACGGCTGCGTTGGGGGAGCAGACCCAACGGGTCTGCCCTTGGTCTAGTATATATCTAAAAGTCTGATCTTGACCACTTCCTGTTGTTCTGTATATTGGTTTTAGAAAAAACGCTGCCACTTAAGGCTGTGATCTTTGGCTATCTTACTCAGAGTCCCCCTCTGCTGCGCAGGACAAGATGATTTTTCCCATCGATGAAAAGTAAAAGAGTTATTGGTGTTTAAAAAATGTTGAGATTCTCTCTCCTGAAGGCCACGCCCCTTCCGGAGGGACTATAAAACCCTGAAGTTGTTGAGTGCCTCAGTCAGTCTCAGCAAGATGGGGGAGAGAGAGGGTCACGTCTCTCAGCCTGAGCTGTGAATAACACTGAACACATGTCTACTAAACTATGAGTGGTTTTACTGACCTGTCAGTGCCCTTAATGTGGTTTGAAAATATAATTTGGAAATGCTAAACCTGTGTTGCCTTTGGTTTGGAAATTGTAAAGCTGTGTTGCCTTTGGTTTGGAAATGCTAAAGCTGTGTTGCCTTTGGTTTGGAAATGCTAAAGCTGTGTTGCCTAATTAAAGTTGCCTTGCCTAGTTAAAGTTGCCTTGCCGAATTAAAGTTGCCTTGCCCAATGAAAGTTGCCTTGCTTTCTATATGATTAAAAGTCTAATCTTGACCACTTCAAGTTTGCGCTTTATATTGATTTTAGAAAAAACGCTACCACGTACGGCTGTGATTTTTGGCCATCTTAGTCAGTCCCCCTCCACTCATCAGGTGCCAAGGATTTCCCATCGATGAAAAATAAAAGAATTATTAATGTTTAAAAAATGTTGAGTTTCTCTCTCATGTCAATCACACCATGAAGGCCACGCCCCTTCTAGTGGGAGGGGAGGGACTATAAAACCTAGAAGTGTGGGTGTGGCAGTCTCTGCAAGATGAAGGAGGGGAAGGTCACTGTCTTTAGCGGCCTTGCACCCTGCTTGAAGTGGTAAGAAACTGCACTTGAATTTGGTGGCCTTGCACCCTGCTTGAAATGGTATGAAACTGCACTTGAATTTGGTGGCCTTCACGCTGCTTGAAATGGAATTTCAAGGAATAGCCGTGAGTCTACTGCCAGCCCACCAGCCGTGAGTGAGTGAGCTGCCAACACAACAGGCTTGAGTGACTGAGCCGCCAGCCCAAGAATCCATTCGGTCCACAATGTCCATACTAGCCCTCTGGAAATCAGTCCCTTCAGCTCACTCCCATACTAGTGCTCCAGAAAGCCCCCCCCCCCTTCCCCCACTGGCCAGCAATACTGGAATTGGTGGGGAGGTGGAATATTGCGTTGGGGGATCAGCCCTCCCGTGTGATGCTGGGACCCAACAGGTCCCACTTAGTCTAATATTATACTAAAAGTCTCATCTTGTTTGTTTGTCTATCTGTGAGATCAAGGAACTACGCCAAAATGTTACACAATAGCGCAATTTTTTTTGCAGAATATTACTCAACTTTTCCCCCTCGTTGTTAGTATCAAGTTTCTTCACATTTGATGTTATATTTCACGTTATTGTTATTTAAAGTTTAAAAAAAGTAAACTTTGAAAATAATAACTGCCTGTGAGAGTGAGACTTTTCTTGCAGCTTCCAGTGATGATGTCACAATGGCATCTCACAGTCGTCCAATTACAATGGGGTCTCATTTACACAAGCTGCCGTGAAGATTCCGAAAACCGAAAATGACATCACAATGGGATCTCTGCTGCCAACACAGAAGCTACGAGAGTTCACTGGTGTGGGGGATGGAAGGAGAAGAAATGTTATTTAAACATTGTCTTCAATGGGGGAGTGCAAAAGGGGAGAAGTGAAGGAGTGACTGAGGGTAGGGAAATGGAGAGAGAGGGAGAGGTGACAGAGAGACAATAGGATTAGCAGCTTCAAGGCGAGTAAGGAGCGTGATTCTTGCCCCCCTCCCCCCCCCCCCCCCCACGTGGGAAGGATTGATTGGCTCAAGGGAATGCCGACGCCGACTCAAAAGTCGAGTCCATTCATTGACTCTGGGAAGCACCGACTGTCCCCACTCACTCCCACCCCCCCCCCCCCCCCACGTGGGAAGGATTCATTGCCTCCAGGGAGCAACAACGCCAACCCAGAAGTCGAGTCAATACATTGGCTCTGGGAAGCGGCCACTGCACCCACCACCACCCCCCCTCCCCTCCCGCTCCCGGTTGGGAAGGATTCATTGGCTCAAGGGAATGCAGTGAGGGGAAATGAGCCGTGCCTGCGCAGTTGAGGCTTATGGGTGAGTGGTGGAAAATTGCGTTGGGTGAACAGGTTACGTTGGGGGAATGGGTGATTGGCTCTGGGGGAGCGCCTGTCTCCAGGGTGAGCGCCAACGCTGTGTTCGTGGACCAGCCCTCCCGTGTGATGCCGTGCCCTCCTCTCCCCCGCGTTGGTGTACGGGGCCCAACAGGTCCCACTTGGTCTAGTATACATATATTACTAAAACACTCATCTTTGTTTGTCTGTACGTTTGTACCTATATTTGCACAAAAACGGTACACGATAGCGTTACAATGTTTGCACCACCTTACTCACCATTGTCCTGTGATGTCCAAAAAATATGTTTCCTTCAGATTTATGCCATATTTTACATGTTATGTTATTCACGTTTAAAACGTAAAAATAACTTTAAAAAACCTGCATGCCCCTCAGCAGTGTTCAACCGAACAATGACATCACAATGGGATCTCATTTACATATTGTCTGCCCCTCAGCAGTGTTCCACACCACAATAACATCACAATGGGATCTCATTTACATTTAAAAGAACAGTGTTCCACCCCACAATGACATCACAATGGGATCTCATTTACATTAATAAACAGTGTTCCACCCCACATTAACATCACAATGGATCTCATTTAAATTAATAAACAGTGTTCCACCCCACAATGACATCACAATGGAATCCCGAATTTCATTTACATTAAAAAAAAGTGGTTTTCAATGGGATACGGGGAGGTTACATTTTCTTTAAATTGTATTTTCATTGTGGGGGGTGGGATAGGGGGGAGGTGAGGAGTGGGGGAGCAGGGGGACAGAGAGACAAGAGGGGGGTAGGGAGGGGAGAGAGATGATGGAGGGAGGGACTGACTGAGGGTTGGGGAAGGAGAGGGATGGAGAGGTGAGGGAGGGAGTGGAGGAGGGGAGGAGGAGAGGGGAAAGAAGAGGGAGGGTGAATAGGAGGGGGAGGGATTGCTGGGGGGTGAGGGGGAATGGAGGAGGATAGAGGTAGGAAGACGGATGGCGAGGCGCAGTTGGGGAGGGTTGCCCTGACCTGCGTAACAACGGGGATCTCTTGCGTCACAATGGAAATGGGTGAGTGGTGGTATATTGCATTGGGGGAATGGGTCCCACTTTGTCTAGTCTCTAAACTAAAACTAAGGCCCCTGGAATTCATCACAGTCAATTTTCATTCCTTCCCTCCAATTTTACTTTGGTTAAATTCTGCTGCTGTCAAAAATGCTTTAAAGGTTCATTGCGACCTGATTCGGCAGGTCATGAGGAAGGACTGCATGCTGTGGCAACATCCTGTGAACCAGCCCCACTACTGATGTGCTACATCAAGACAGCTGTCTCCAGCAAATGACCCCGGCTGTCTGAAGAGTAGCCTCTTGGGATCCCGAGCTCTGGTACATCTTGCTGCTTTCATCAACGGCTTATTACCAGTGACTCGAGTGGGAACAATACTGGAAAAGGTTTGCAAAAGGAACTTCATTCTACAGGCATGATTTTTTTCTTATGGAATTCACATGAAATTAGCCAAGAAGACATTGTTCATTTTATCACCCGTGGATGAGTAAAAGTAGGATTTGTATAGTAATAGCAGATCAGGCAGTATCTATGAGGAGAAAAACAGTTAATGATCCAGATCTGAGAACCATCATCTGAATTGAGAGGATGAAGCCAATTGTGTGATGCTATAGGAAACATGTAATATGCTATAAGAAGGATGTCATTACTAGAGGAAGGATGTCGTTTAATTTAGAGATACAGCATGGAAATAGCCCTTTCGGCCCACTGAGTCCATGCTGAAAATTGATCACTCGTTCACAATATATTATCCCACTTTCCCATCTATCCCCTACACACTAGGGGGCAATTTGCAGAGGGCCACTTAACCTACAAACCCGCATGTCTTTGGGATGTTGGAGGAAATGGGAGCACTCTGAGGAAACGCATGTGGTTACAGGGAGAACATGAAAATTTAGCACAGACAATATCCTAAGTCAGTATTGAACCAGGGTGTCTGCGGCGTGAGGCAGTGGCTCTACCAGCGGAGTCATTTGGCGATCACAGCTTCATTAAACAGGAAAGAGTGCAGAGAAGGTTTACGTGGATGGTTTCAGGTCTCCAGGGCCTGAGCTACAGGGAAAGGTTGGGCAGGATAGGATTTTATCCTTGAGTGCAGGAGGTTGAGGTGTGATCATAGAGGTGTATAAGATTATGAGGGAAGAGATAGGGAGAATGCACAGATTATTTTACCGAGGGCGGGGGAATCAAGAACCAGACGACATAGATTGAAGGTGAGAGGCGAATGATTCAGTAGGAACCTGACGGAGAGATCTTTCACACAGAAGGTGGTGGTTAGACGGAACAAGCTACCAGACCCCACTGGTAGCAGATAAGAGTAATACAATACACCAAATGCCTCACCAACATTTAGTTTTGTTGTGTTTAGAGATACAACGTGGAAATAGGCCCTTTAGCCCACTGAGTTTGCGCTGATCAGTGATCACCCCATTCACTAGCACAATCCTATGCATTAGGGACAATTTACAATCTTTACCGAGGCCAATCAAACGATAAACCTGTACGTCTTTGGATGTGTGGGAGGAAACTGGAGCACCCGAGGTAAAACCCATGCAGTCACGAGGGGAATGTACAAACTCCGCACAGTACAATACATTTTTGAATATTTTGGGGTTATTATACATTATCTATGAGTATTGTGTTATGCTGCTGCAAGTCACAATTTAACTGTTCCAGTGTCTGTGCATATAACAACTAAACACACTTGACCCTCTCTTAACCTTTCTTGAGTGGTGTTTAAGTCCTCAAACCTCTGACTTGGAGCGAGTTGGAATCTTTCTTCCACTGTAGAAAATACTCAGCTCAGGACCCTGAGCTCGATTAGCCTCTGAACCAGACTCCAACTGTGAGCAGTGGCAGGGTTAATCAACATTGCAAAGGGAGCGATCATTAATATGCATCAAGTCTCCGAAACGGCCGCTGAGAAACAAACGTGAAGCATTTCATCTTTCATTTTACTGCTGCCCTGTAGCAGTGCTTGGCATGACAGAAGAGACCCAATGTTTTATGCGCGAATAAAAGGAATAAAATACAGAAAAGCTATATCAATATTTCATTCATTTCATTGCATTCCCCAAAAAGAAATCATCGATGTTGAAAAATCAGAAGCTTTGAAATTTTGCTGAATCCCCCTCAACTTAGATCGATGGTGGGAAACCACTATTTTTCTTTCCCATCCGAAAATGTTTCCACTAGCAACCAATCTGTTATAGACACAAAATGGTGGAATAACTCAGCTTGTCAGGCAGCATCTATGGAGAAAAGGAATAGGTGACGTTTCAAGTCGGAACGTCTCTCCATCCGAAACGTCACCTATTTTTCCAGAAATGCTGCCTGGCCCACTGAGTCACTCCAGCACTCTGTGTCTTTCTTCATTATAAACCAGCATCTGCAATTCCTTCCTAAGCAACTAATCCATTTCTGTTTTCCGGCTGACAGGACAGATAAAGGATTACTCCGCTATGCATAACTTCCACGATTTCCCTTCAAGATAACAGGATGGGTTATGTTGGTCTGTCTCATTGCCCGGATTCCACCCTGCCAGACTTCACCTGGACCAGAAGGTGAGGCTTGATCTGTTGGCCTCCATGCTTTTGCAGGTGTCTAATGTGGCTGTAAAGCTGCAGCTAGTTCAAGTTCCATTGTTCCGGTTGCTGTGTTTGTGTGTGTGTAGGGGTTTGTGTAGGGGGTTTGTCTAGGGGTTTGTGTATGGGTGGGATGTTTGTGTGCGTGTGCGTGTACACGTGTATTAGTGTGTTTATGTGTATTATGAGTGTGCGCATGTGGGTGTGTATAATTGTGTGTGGGTTTGGTATGGGTTTGTGTATGTATGTGTGTGTGTGTGCATATAGTGTGTGTGCGTGTATATATTTGTGTGCGTGTGTCTGCATGTGTGATTGTGTCTGTAGTATGTGTCTGTGCGCACCTGTGCTTGTGGGTGTGTTACTACAAAACAACCCTTGGTAGTTTACATTAGTATAGTTTAGAGAAACAACAGGGAAATAGGTCCTTCGACCCACTGAGTCCATACTGATCATTGATCTGTTCACAATAGTTCTACGTCATCCCATTTACTCCACTCCCTACACACTGACTAAGGGGTAATTTTTACAGAAGCCAGTTAACCTCCAAACCTGTACATCTTTGGGATTAGGGAGACAACTAGAGCACCCGGTGAAAACCCACGCAGTCAGAGGAAGAACATGCAAATGATCGACCCTGGTATGTGGGTGAGTTGTAGTGTTGTTGATGGGAATGTGGAATAAAATGGGCTAGGAAAGGATTTGGTGTAAAAATGGGTAATCGATGGTTGATGTGTGGACTCGGTGGGCCGAAGGATCTGCATCCCTGCTGTACCCGTCCATGACTCTACACTACATGACCCAGACCCTGAATCTCCCCCTCCCCACACAGTGTTTAGAGATGGGGCTTTGCCAGCTATGAACCGGTTTCAACAGTTTTAAATGCCTCGGAATCATTTAAAACACATACAATCACTTGTAAATAATAAAAGTTACTAAAGTGAGGGACAATAATTCAATGAAAAGAACCGGATTTTGCAAATTTATCAATGGTGTCTTGGGTCCCTTGCCTGATTCATTCTGGCACGGCATCTGAACAGTTATGGCTCAATGGAGTTTTATAGTTTTCAGCAAGTTTGGGGCCACGAACATTACATAGAACATCTACAGTCATCCATCTAACCTCAGATAACCTGGAGTAACTCAGCAGGTCAGGCAGCATCTCTGGAGAAAATGGATAGGTGACGTTTCGGGTCGGGACCCTTCTTCAGACTGACTATTCAGTATTAGTTTAGAGATACAGCATGGAACCAGGCCCTTCAGCACACCCAGTCTGCTCTGACCAGTGACCTCCCCTACACTAGATATAACCATATAACCATATAACAATTACAGCACGGAAACAGGCCATCTCGACCCCTCTAGTCCGTGCCGAACACATAATCTCCCCTAGTCCCATATACCTGCGCTCAGACCATAACCCTCCATTCCTTTCCCATCCATATAACTATCCAATTTATTTTTAAATGATAAAAACGAACCTGCCTCCACCACCTTCACTGGAAGCTCATTCCACACAGCTACCACTCTCTGAGTAAAGAAGTTCCCCCTCATGTTACCCCTAAACTTCAGTCCCTTAATTCTCAAGTCATGTCCCCTTGTTTGAATCTTCCCTACTCTCAGTGGGAAAATCTTCCCTACTCTCAGTGGGAAAAGCTTTTCCACGTCAACTCTGTCTATCCCTCTCATCATTTAAAAAACCTCTATCAAGTCCCCCCTTAACCTTCTGCGCTCCAAAGAATAAAGCCCTAACTTGTTCAACCTTTCTCTGTAACTTAGTTGCTGAAACCCAGGCAACATTCTAGTAAATCTCCTCTGTACTCTCTCTATTTTGTTGACTATTCAGTATTAGTTTAGAGATACAGCATGGAACCAGGCCCTTCTATCCTACATACAGGGAACAATTTACAGAAGCCAATTAACCTATATACCCACATCTCTCTGGGATGTGGGAGGAAATCGGAGCACCCTGGTAAAGCCCACCCTGGTAAAGCCCACCTTCGGCAGGCGGCGCGACTCTCGTCTGCAGCGGCCTCTGCAGTCCGTCTGCGTTTTTATTATTTTATGTCTATGTTTTTATGTAGTTTTTGTTATTTTTGTTGGGGTATGTGTGTGGGGGGGTGGGGGTGGTGTGGGGGGGTTGGGGGTAACTTTTAAATCTCTCCCTGCACGGGAGACCCGACCTTTTCTTTGTCGGGTCTCCGTTGTCGTTGGGGCTGCAACGAGGAGCGGCCTCCAACAGGAAGACCGGGGGCTGTGGTACCGACTACTCACCTCACCGTCGCGGAGCTGGCCGAGTCCAGAGCGGGTGGAGCTGTGGTGGACGCTGCTGCGGCCCGACCCCCGGAGATTCGGTGGCTGCAACTGCGGGTTTGGCGGGCGGCACCGGGAGCCCGCGGGTCCCTGAAGGGAGACCGCTTTTCGGGGCTCCCGCAACGGCGACTTCTCCCGCCCGAGTTGCGGGGTTGAAGAGCACCTGGAGCGGGGCCTTACAGCACCGCCCCGCGCGGCTTGGAATGGCGGCGGGTCTCTGCGAGCGCACGCCGGGGGCTCTAACACCAAGAACCGGTGTGCGACCTTGCATCACCCGGCGTGGCTTTAATGGCCACGGGACAATCGCCATCGCCCGCCGGGGGCTTTGACTTTGACTTTGACTCTGACATCGGGGGGGGAGAGTGCAGTGGAGAGAGAAGTTTTTTTGGCCTTCCATCACAGCAATGTGATGGATGTTTATGTAAATTATGTTGTGTCTTGGGTCTATTTGTTTGTAATGTATGGCTGCAGAAACGGCATTTCGTTTGGACCTCAAGGGGTCCAAATGACAATAAATTGAATTGTATTGTATTGTATTGTATTGGTCACAGGGAGAACATGCAAACTCCCTATAGACAGCATCCGTAGTCAAGATTGAACCCGGGTCTCTGGGGCTGTAAGGCAGCAACTCTACCATTGCCGCACTGTGCCATCCTTCTTCGGGTCCTGACTTGAAAGGTCTCATAGACATTTTCTCCAGAGATGCTGCCTGACGCAGAGTTACTCCAGCGTTTTGTGTGTATCTTTGGTATAAACCAAAATTTGCAGTTGATTTTTATTACATCCAACCTCCTCAGTTAGTCTTCATCAGCTGGGTTCCATTGTGTTAAGTGCCAAATTATTTGAGTTTAGTTTTAAATATACTGCGCGGAAACAGGGACTTCGACCCACCGGCTCCACACCAACAGTGATCCCCACACACTAACACTATCCTACTCACACTGGGGACACTTTACAATTATACCAAGCCAATCGGTCTACAAACATGTACAGCTTTGGAGTTTGGGAGGAAACTGGAAATCCCAGAGAAAACTCACGCAGGTCACAGAAAGAACAAACAAACCCTGTACAGGCAGCAGTCAGGATTGAACCCGGGTCTCTGGCACTGTGAGGCAGCAACTCTACTGCTGCTCCATGTCGCCTGATCTTTTTGGCCAACCAGTGCTAATGAATTGGTTGAAAGTCCTACGGTATGTTAATCTGATTCCTTCTCACACCAAGGGCATCAATCTACATCATTCACAATGCAATGCTGCTTTTATTCAGTGATTAGAGAGTACTGGGTTACATTAATGCTTATGTGGGATGAAAAATTATCCATTCACAATTTGCTCTCTGTATTTTTGCTAATAAATGAGAACTATTATTTGCCAGTGAAGATAAATCATTTGCAAGTCGCACAATGCATGTAATATGACTTTGCATGGTACAAATTTATTTATGTAAGGTCGGTGTGTTAAACGTGTCCCGAAGTTAATAATAGTTGGATGGACGTATGATAATGATCCAACTAAGTGAGGTAATTGTGGAATTACTTAAGCTTGTCATCCGTACTGTCCATTGTCATTCTTAGTGGGAAGCCATATTGGAAAGGACCCATGGGCCAGTGATATCAGCCATGTTAGACATAAATTACTGGAGTAACTCAGCGGAGCAGGCAGCATCTCCGGAGAAAAGGAATAGGTGATGTTTCCCTCCCACTTCTCCGTACCTCCCCCATCTTAGTCGTCCTTCTAGTTTTCACTGTCCGTATTCCTTCGTTATCAGTTATCACCATCTCCACAGCCACCAATGGACCATTGGGCAATTTGTTCTATACCCTTTCATAACTCTAATTCGTACCGATAGCCAACTTTGCGCGTTGATATCTCGGTCCCCCAAGGTCATGACCACTGTTGGTCCGGCAAAACAGATAACACTGCAAGGCTCTGGAACCAAGGGTGCCGGACAATCGATGGTGGACCTGTACCAGCTTGGTAAGCTGCTGCAAATAAGAATTTCATTGTCGGCACATGGCAACTGAACACTCTTGACTGTAATGTCCCTGGGACTCGCGATCCACAGACAGTTAATGATAGCGCTTTAATAAGTAGATCCAGACATATCAATGTAACAGGCATTTAGCCACGTCATCCAGCCTCAGTAGCACAGGGATCATGTTCAGCACTGCTCAAGACCGTGTGATGAAGATCCAGTGCTCTCTGTAATGTAATACGACCACCTCCATGAAGCTAGCCCTGCATCATGAGGCTAAGCTAATGATTCGCCAGTTAACAGCAGTCTGCCACCCTAATTATATATCCAACACAAATCATTCCGAATCTCACAAACGCTGCTCAGGGAAGCCATAATATAACAGCGGCTTCTGTCTCACAGAGCTCTCAGTAGCTGGAATGACACTTGTGACCTTTCATCGGCAAATTTAGATGCACAGCTCAGTCTGTGAGAAGCAGAGCTATCACCTTCCCCACCTCGAATAACCATTCTGATCTTATTCAAGCACATAGGAGACAGA
This sequence comes from Amblyraja radiata, assembly GCF_010909765.2. Classification (NCBI taxonomy): domain Eukaryota; kingdom Metazoa; phylum Chordata; class Chondrichthyes; order Rajiformes; family Rajidae; genus Amblyraja; species Amblyraja radiata. The sequence continues at coordinate 37,930,824 of NC_045968.1, forward strand.
TGGGGGATTGCACTGTCTGCATTGATGCTTTCAGTTCCTAACTGTATCAGAGACATATATTTGATGAAAAATTCACCACTTGTATGGCTGGCAAACCAAGTCATTATTCACTGGAAAAGTTGCATAATGTGGTCATAATTTCAAGCTAACTCATAAAAGTTTTTAATGCGAGGCACTTGCATCCATTGCTAAGTCCACTCAGTGCATGAGAAGGCTAATTTTAAAAAGGCACTTCATCATACTGTGACTAAACAATGTCAGGTTTTAATCTTATACTACATAGAACACCACAGCACAGGAACGGGCTCTTCAGCCCACAATGTTTGTGCTGAACAGGACGACAACCTAAACTGATCTAATCTGCTTGTACATGATCTATATCCCTCTATTCTTTGCACTTTCATGAGCCTATCTAAAATCCCCTTACACACCACTATCGCATCTACTTCCACCACCACCTCTGACAATGAGTTCCGGGACCCAACCACTCTCTGTGTAAAAAATTTGACCCGCGAACCTTCATTAAACTTTCCTCCTCTCATCTTACTGCCCTCTAGTGTTGGACATTACCATACTGTGAAAAAGGTTCCGATTGTCTACCCTATATACACCTCTCATAATTTAATATACTTCTATCATCTCCCCCAAACTTTGACTTTTCAAAGAAAACAATCCAGATTTTCGCCCTCTCTCTAGCTAGAATATGATCCTCAGTTTAGTTTATTGTCACGTGTGCCGAGGTACAATGAAAAGCTTTTGTTGCCTGCTAACCAGTCAGCAGAAAGATAACACATGGTTACAATCGATCCATTTACAGTGTATAGATAAGGGCATAATGTTTAGTGCAAGGTAAAGCGAGCAAAGTCCGATCAAGTATAGTCCGAGGGTCACCCTAGTCACTCCCTCGTCTCCCCTTTCTCATCAGGCAAGAGGTACAGAAAGTGTGAAAATGAATACCTCCTGATTTAGGGACAGTTCCTTCCCAACTGTTATCAAGTAACTGAACTATGTTCTCACTAACCAGAGAGGGGTCCTGACCTATCATCTATTTCACTGCAGACCCTCGGGCTATCTTTAATCGGACTTTACTGGACTTCTCCAGTTATACAGAGCCCTAGTGAGACCACACCTGGAGTATTGTGTGCAGTTTTGGTCCCCTAATTTGAGGAAGGACATTCTTGCTATTGAGGGAGTGCAGTGTAGGTTTACAAGGTTAATTCCCGGGATGGCGGTACTGTCATATGCTGAGAGAATGGAGTTTAGAAGGATGAGAGGATATCTCATTCAAATATATAAGATTGTTAAGGGCTTGGACACGCCAGAGGCAGGAAACATGTTCCCGATGTTGGGGGAGTCCAGACCAGGGACCACAGTTTAAGAATAAGGAGTAAGCCATTTAGAACAGAGACGAGGAAACACTTTTTCCCACAGAGAGTGGTGAGTCTGTGGAATTCTCTGCCTCAGAGGGCGGTGGAGGCAGGTTCTCTAGATGCTTTCAAGGGAGAGCTAGATAGGGCTCTTAAAAATAGCGGAGTCAGGGGATATGGGGAGAAGGCAGGAACGGGGTACTGATTGGGGATGATCAGCCATGAGGGCCAAATGGCCTACTCCTGCATCTATTGTCTATTGTCTATTTATCTTGCACTAAACGCTATTCTCTTTATCCTGTGTCTGTACACTGTGGCCAGCTTAATTGTAATCATGTATATTCCTTTCGATGACAGGATAACATGCAAAAGAAGCTTTTAACTGTCCCTCGGTTCACGTGAAATAATGAACTCTACTAAACTAAGTTTATCCAACCTCTCCTTGTAGCTGAAAGCCTCTAATCCAGGTAGTCTTCTGGAAAACAAAGATAGACCTGGCGTGGGGGGGGGGGGCAAGAATAAAGGGGGACCCGGCGTGGCGTGGGAGGGCCGCCGAGAACAAAGAGGCAACATTGGGGGCTACATTGAACACTTTGTAACTTTGTCGGTGCCCTATACGTGGCGACTCTTTGCATACTTTGTGTACGGCATGTAAAACAAAGAATTTCACTGACATGACACACATAATAATAAAGTATCAATCAATCAATGAAACGCAGGCAAGTTTGGCCAAAGGGCCTGTTTCCAGGCTGTATGACTCTATGACTATCGTCTCTATGCAATCGGCTTAAAGCAGACCACTCACATCAAGATTAAGTATTAAATTTGAATTCTCTGCACACATACTATAAAACTTAATTAGTTCAATGATCTCACTAATGGACTACATTCCTAATTCTGGCGCAATTTGGTCAATAATTAACAACATGTTGTAACTCTCTACCCCAGCACGCAATCATTGTTTTCTGCATTACTTCTATGACTCTATAACGCTTAAAGCTACCCACATTTCAAAATGAGATAGTGTGGAAACAGGCCCTTCACCCCGACTTGCCCACACCGACCAACATGTTACATCTACACTTGTCCCACCTGCCTGCATTTGGCCCATATCCCTCTAAACCTGTCCAATCCATGTACCTGTCTAATTGTTCTTTAAATGTTGTGATAGTCCCTGCTTCAACCACCTCCTCTGGCACCTCTTTTCATACACTCGCTCCCCTTTGTGTGAAATAATTACCCCTTAGTTTCCTATTAAATCTTTTTACGTTTACCTTAAATCTATGCCCTAAGGTTCTCATTTTCCCCATACTTTGGACAAGAGACTCTGTGCGTCTACCCAATCTATTCCCCTCATGATTTTATACACCTCTTTGAGATGACCCCTCATCTTCCTGCACTCCAAGGAATAGAGTTCTTGCCTGCTCAACCTCTCCCTATAGTTCAGATCCTTGAATCCTGGCAACATCCGTTTAAACATCTTGACAACATCTTTCCTATAGCAAAGCTTGCTTTCAAACTTTCAACATATTTCATCTCACTCTAAATCACAAAATTAGATTGTTTTTTCATTGTGTATTTATTGTTATCATTTTTATTTCCATGGGATGTAGGCATAGCTGACAAGAGCAACATTTATTGCCTTTCTTTTGTCGTACGTTAGATGGTGGTGAGCTGCCTTCCTGAATCACTGCAGTCCTTCCCGTACTTCCACAGTGCTAAATATAGCCAGGAGTAGCTCAACGGGCCAGGCAGCATCTCTGAGGAACATGGATAGGCAACGTTCAGGTCTGAAGTTGGATCTAAGACCCAAAACATCGTCATTCCATGTTCTATGAACTTGATTCCTGGTGACACATTTTAATCTAATCACAATCTTTTTTTCTCTTCACTTTTGTTCCTGTGCATATTCTATGAAAACAGATGTCAATCCCAACCTGCAACATATTGACTAAATGAAACAATAATTCTGCTGAGAAACAAGGACCTGCAGATGCTGGTTATCACACAAAAGGACACAAAGTGCTGGAGCAACTCAGAGGGTCAGGTAAAATCTCTGAAGAACATGAATAGGTGACGTGATGTTAGGACCTTCCCTCTCTAGTTGTGCAGTCAGGCTATGTGATTATATATGGCAAGTATTTGGCTAGGAAGGATTTAGAGGGACATGGGCTAAATACAAAAGAATGGGACTCACCCAAAATGCTAACTTGGTCAGCAAAGACAAAGTGTGCCAAAGGGCCTAGTTCTGCACTGTAGAGCTCTTGTTACAGGTGTCAGGGGTTATGGGGAGAAGGCAGGAGGTTGAAAGGAAAAGATAGATCAGCCATGATTAAATGGGCCAAATGGCCTAATTTTGCTCCTAGAACTGATGAATTCCATATACCATGCATACTTAAAGCAATCCACTAGTATATAAGGACCGCTGATTACTTTAGATACACCAGTGTGACAGAGAAAGTTTGTTATCATTTATTTGCATGATGGTTTTATAGAAAACATTTCCAAACTGTAATTACATCCACATTTGCTTTGCAAAAAAAAAAATAGCCATCTTTACTAGACTTAATATTCCAGCCAACATAATTTTCAGATTATACATAATATTAGTTTGCATTCTCACATATTTTGATTGAAGAGTTATACTTTAGACTACAACACTTGCAATTTATTGTTTGGAGTTGGTCTTATCAACACATTTCTAGTCATAAACAGACAGATATTTAAATGTGTAGGAAGGAACTGCAGATGCTGGTTTAAACCAAAGATAGACACAAAATGCTGGAGTAACTCAACGGGACAGGCAACATCCCTGGAATGAGTGACATTTCGGGTCGAAATCCTTCTTCAGACTAATGTCAGGGGGGAGGGAGATAGAAAGATAAGGAAGCGTAAGGTGTGAAAATAAGACAAAGGGAACGCAGATCAAGGAAAATATTGAATAGATATTGTTAGAAACAAAGAACTGCAGATGCTGGTTTATCAAGGAAAGACACAAACTGCTGGAGTAACTCAGAGGGTCAGTCAGCATTCATGGAGAACATGGATAGGTGATGTTTCGGGTCGGGACCCTTCCTCAGACTGATTGCAGGGGTGGGTGGAAGATTGGAGGGGCTGGACAAAACATGGCAGGGAGTAGGTGGAGACAGGTGAGCGGTGGGGGGGGGGGGGGGTTGATAGGCAGATGGTTGGACAAAGGCCAGAGATTAAGGTGTGAGACAAAAGGATTAGAGAGTTTGTGAGGCTAGAGGGTTGACGAGGTGCAAATTGTTTAGGATTGTAGGTGGAGGGGAAATGGAGGAGAGATAGAGGTGAAAGGTTAGCTGGGGCTCAGGGGAGGGGGGGGGTTAAATAAAGTTTACAGTTTAGAGATACGTCATGGAAACAGACTCTTCGGCCCACTGAGTGGTTGTGCCTCAGGGTTCAGTGCTCGGCCCATTGCTGTTTGTCATCTATACCAATGATCTAGATGAGAATGTGCATGGCATGATTGGTTGATGCCATCTGCCATGGCATGCAGATAAAAGTGGATGGTCTTGTAGATAGCGAAGGTGGATGTCGAAGATTGCAGCAGGATCTTAATTTGTTGGGAAGATGGGCTAAATAATGGTTGATGGAATTTAATGCAGAAAAATGCGAAGTGTCATATTTTTGGAAGACTAATGTGGGTAGTCCCCATACAGCAAATGGTAGCCCCTCTGGTGACTGTTGTAGAGCATTACGTGCTGCCAAAGGAGGTAGTTGTTGGCAGGTATTATCGCAACGTTTAAGAAAACTATAGACAGGTACATGAATTGGACGGGGTTAGAGCGATTTGAGCCGAATGCAGGCAGGTGGGACTAATGTAGATAGCATGGGCAAGTTGGGCAGAAGGGCCTATTTCCACACATTATGGCCCTATAACTCCAATTATTTTGCACAACATTTCAAAGACATTTGGACAGGTACATGGATAGGAAAGGATTGTAGGGATATGGACCAACGTAGGCAGGTGGGAGTAGAGTAGATAGGGCATCTTGGTCGGCATGGGCAAGTTGGGCCGAGGGGCCCGTTTCCGCAAGGTGTCTTCTTTATTTTCCAATTCTCTCTCGCAATATGAACGTTGTGGATAAGTTTGCATTTTTTGCTTTCCCCTTATTGTCCACAAGGAGGTAATAATGGAAGAATATGAAGCTAAAAGCAGCACGTTTGCAAAAACTATTCTGCACAACAATCAGACGTGACTTCAAGGGTGAATGGCCCAGGATCTCAGGCCAATGATCTGGTGGCGAAATACCAGGAACTAGGAAGCTTGGAAGTTGCAAAATGGCATCAGACCATGGCAATTCGCTGCATGCTGTTCCAAAAATTGCACTAATGTACAGCATGATTTGACTGGATAACATGCAACTTGCCCATGCTGAACGTGTAAACTCCACATAAACAGCATCAGGCTCAAACCAGGCTCTATGGCACTGTGGGGCAGCAGCACTACCAGCTGTGCCACCTTTACATTAGCGAGAATGAATATTAACTAACCAAAGAAGAGAAGAGGAAAAAAGTAATTCTGACTTTGAAAATTTGATGTTAGCTGAAGATTGTAGATTATCTCCCTGCTGTGAGTATCTCTCTATTTACAATTCTCAATATGTAAACCACAATGGAGGATAGAATGAATACGTTTAATTTACTCTTGAACTAACTCCTTATTTTACTTCCTGAATATTCAGATTTATTATCTTAATAACTATTTTTATTCTTTGGAGCGGAAAGGGAGACTAAAAATTCTCTCAGCAATCGAACAACACTGACAACTTGTATTTATATAGCACCATTAAGGAGCAAATGTCTCAAGATGCTTCTTAGAGATGTTATTGAAGCAAATTAAGGGTTTTAGTTTAGTGTAGAGATACAGCGATGAAACAGGATCTTCGGCCTACCAAGTCCACGCCGACAAACGATCACCCGTATACTAGTTCTATCCAACACATCAGGGACAATTTACTGCCGCCATGTTATGTGAGGTAGCATTAGGAAGTATGACCAAAAACATGGCCAAATAATCTAAGTTATAAGAAGGATTAAGACTATGCAGATATTTGAATCCTAGCATGCTATTTTAAAATAAAAAATTAGCCTAAAGTACCAGACAATGATATCTAAGAAGATAATTTCTATGTATGATCCCTTATTATTCAATACGATTACACACTAAGTCAATATCCTAGAGGAAAAACGGAACTGGAGGAGCCATATATGCCGTAGACACAAGGAACTGCAGATGCTGCAATCTTGAGTGAAAAACACAAGTGCTAGAGTAACTCAGCAGGTCGGGCAGCATTTCTAGAGTATGTGGATAGATGACGTTTCAGGTCAGGACCTTTCTTTAGATTTTACTCTTGGCAAGAGTGTATTTACCCTATCTATTCCTCTCATGATTTTGTACACCTCTATAAGATCACTCCTCGGTCTCTTGCGCTCCAAGGAATAGAGTCCCAGCCCGCTCAACTTCTCCCTATAGCTCAGGCCCTGGAGTCCTGACAACATGCTTCATATGTTGCCGTGCACAGTGCGCAGATAGAGGTTCAATAGTTATTTTATTGAACCATTTATCCAGTCAAAGACAATACATGAATACAATCACGTTGTCCATGATGCTCAGATAAAGGATAAAAGGGCACAACATTTATTGCAAAGATATAACATTGAAGTCAGATTAAGTCCAATTAAAAATTGTTCAAAGGTCTCCAATGAGGTGGATGGAAGGTCAGGACCATATATCACCATTCCTTCACTATCACTGGGTCTAAATCCTGGAACTCCCTCCCTAACAACACTAGGGAGGTACCCACACCACAATGACTGCGGCACTTCAAGTAGTCAGCTCACCACCACCTTCTCAAGGGAAACTAGGGATGGGCAATTAAATGCTCGGTTAACCAACGAAAGCCCACATCCTTGATTAAGTAAAACAAATGAAGGGGGAAGTCAGGGGAACAGCAGTGAGGTGGGGAAAGTGTGCGTGAGTGCTTTAATGTTCATGAAAACAGGGGTTATCAGACAGAGGGTGGTGGCTAGTGTGCCAAATGAATAGGCTGCTTTATCCTGGAGAGTTTCTGGTAAATAGTGATACCCCGGTTGGTAATGTTATTGAAACTTCAGGGGTAAATGTTTAGACTGTATTTTGCAATAGATGAAAATTGCCTTGAATGTTTTCAGGTGTATGTAACTTGCCTGAATATTGTCCAACATAGGGTGGCACAGTGTCGCAATGGTGGAGTTGCAGCCTTCCAGTGCCAGAGACGCGGGTTCGATCCAGACTATGGCTGCTATCTGTATGGAGTATGTACATTCTCCCTGTGATCACGTGGGTTTTCTCCGGGTGCTCCGGTTTCCTCCCACATCCTAAAGACGTGCAGGTTTGTAGGTTAATTGGCTTCTGCAAATTATCTCTAATATGGATGATAGAACTAGTATGGGGATTGCTGGTTGGCTCAGACTCGGTGGGCCAAAGGGACTGTTTCCATGCTTTCTCTCAACGAAACTATAAACTAAACTATTTTGCATGGGTATCCTAACTATTACATGTTATGCATGTACCTGTCCAAATGTTTCTCAAATGTTATGATAGCACCTGCCTCGTTTACCTCCTCCAACACCCATTGTGTAAAATGGTTCCTATTAAATTTTTCACCCCCTCACCTTAAACATATGTTCTCTGTTTCTTGATTCCGCTACTCTGTGCAAAAGACTGTGCATTTATCTGTTTTATTCCTCTCATGATTTTGTATACCTCCAAGAGATCATTCCCTAATCCTCCTGCATTCCAAGGATAGTCCTAGCCTGCTCAACCTCTCCGTATAGCTCAGGGCCTCGAGACCTTGTAAATCTTCTGCACCCTTTCAAGCTTGCAACATCTTCCCGATAACATGGTGACCAAAACTGAACACAATACTGTAAATGAGGCCTCACCAATGTTGTTTACAACTGTAACAATACCTCCCAATTTCTATATTCAATGCACTGACTGATGAAGGCCAATGTGCTGAAAGCCTTTATGACCACCTTATCTACCTGCGACGCCACTTTCAAGGAACTATGTACCTGCACTCCTAGATCCTTCTGGTCTACAACTCACCCCAGAGGCGTGCCATTCACTGTGTAGGTCCTGTCCATGTTAGACTTCCCAGAATACAACACCTCACATTTCTCTGTATTAAATTCCATCAACCATTCCTCAGGCCCGCCAGCCCAACCGATGAAGATTCTGCTGTAATTTTTGACAACCATCTTAACGATCTAGAATACCACCTACTTTAGTGTCATCTGCAAACTTGCTAATCATGCCTTGCCAGAGAGACACAAGTGACTGCAGATGTTGGAATCTGGTGCACAACACAAAGTGCTGTAGAAACTCAATGGGTCAGGCAACATCTGTGGAGGGAATTGATAGATGACGTTTTGGGTCAGGACTCTTCTTTAGATTGATCAGGTTAGGTTGCCAATTCCCATCTGTTCATTGGGGACAATTGTACAAGATCAATTAGCCTACAGCCTTGCACAGCTTGAGGGAGGAAACTGGTGCACCCGGTGGAAACCAACTCCGTCACTGGGGGGAACAAGCAAACTCCAGACAGACAGCGGCAGGGAGGCAGGATGGAACCCAGGTCTCTGATGTTGTGAGGCAGCAGCTCTACCAGCTGCGCCACTATGCCGCCTTAAATGGTTGAATCAATGCAGTTCATCCTCAGTAGATAGAGTACATAGAACAGTACAGCACAGGAATAGGTCCATCGGCTAACGATGTTTGTGCCAAAAAGTTAAACTGATCTCATCTGCATGTTCATGATCCAAATCCCTATACTTCCTACACTTACATGTGCCTATCTCTTAGCACCACTATTATCTGTGCCTCCATCACCATCCATTGCATGTGTTCGAGGCCCCCATTACTATCTGTGTAAAAAACTGCCCCATCATCTCCATTAAACTTTCCCCATTGCACCTTATTGCTAAGCCTTCCAGCGTTGAACCTTTCCACTCTGGGAAAGAAATTCTGACTGTCTACCTTATCGATGCCTCTCATAATTGGATACACTTCTAGCAAGTCCCCTGATCAACCTGCAATGTTCCAGAGAAAATCATTGAAGTCTATCCAACCTCTCCCAGGCTATCCTACCTAATCCAGGCAGCATTTTGGTAAATCTCCTCTTCACCATCTCCAAAGACTCCACATCCTTCCTGCAATGGACGACCAGAACTGCACACATAACTCCAAATGCGGCCTAACCAAAGTCGCATAGAGCTGCATCATGACTCCTGGACTCTGGTAGTTAATGCCCCCTTAGCCTCAAGAGAGGGAGAGCAGGCCGCGATCGCCTGACTCGACAGCAAGAGCAGCGGTCAGTGAGACACGACGCACAGCAATGGTGACAGAGAACCCACCGTGACCTCCACTATGGTGGTAGAACGATGCCTCACGTGGCGATGCCTTCTGAAGAGCTTCCACTTCACAACAACCCCACCGCCCTCCACCAACGCAGAGAGATGGAGGAAGACACGGTGAACTAACGGCGCTCTCTTCCCCGATTCACCTGCCCCGGGGAAATCCAGCCAGCGGCTCGCCGAATCCCTCTTTACATCAACAGCGTTCCTTGCACCAGGGAAATCAGTAAGTGGAAATGTAATAGGAAGACAGGGCTTTCCGAGCTGGTTTCCACGGCAACAGGAAAAGCACATAAATCTCACAAAGTCACCGCAACAGTTTGGTACTTAATGGCTGGTTAGCATCTCGTCTAACTAGGCAGCCTTGCTACCTGTTGCAGTCATAATGAAACAGAGAATGCCCCAGCTCTTAGTCAGTCTAAACACCACCTCACACAGCATGGTGAAAAAATTCAGGCTGGAGAAAGTAGGCTTGCTTACCGTTCGTAGGTCTGAATCTAACTGAGTGAGCTCAGCCCCATCGGAGTCAGATCTCCCTTTATGTTTTAAAAATCACGGAGCACTTATTAATATTTCCATCTGGAAATCCAGCCCAGTGCACTCCACAGCCACACAGTTAAGTGGCTAATGCTGATGCTACTGAACAACTCTTTTCATTGGGAGGGAGAGGGCTGTGCGTGATGTCAGCGGGCAAGCCTCCCTCATTGGCGGCTTTCTCCGTCTCACCGCTGGCTCTGAGCTGTAGGTCACTGGATACAGTCCGACAGGCATTTCCCACCTAAGCTGCCTCCTCTCTTGCTGGGGGACCTGCTGTAAACATTGATCACCCTCTCAAACAGCACCGCTTGCATGCTGCAGAGTCTGCCACAGGGTTACTCAGTATGGTTAAACTGATGCAGGTTTCAGAGCTACTGGGCTTAAAGCTGGACTTTAAGCCAAAGACACCCTGACCCTCTCCTCTTGTCGCTCCCTCCCCTCCGCCCTTGACACAACAACCACATTTAAAAAAAAATTTCTGTTGAGTTTTGGCACCCAGAGTAAAGTCCTTGTCCTGCCTGTTCCAATAAACTCATTATGGACTGGGATTAACTGCACTATCACATTCCTCATATTCATGCTCAGCATAAAAACGAGGCTCCCTTCCAATTTGGCAGCGCGATTCCTGCTGCAGACTGTTGAGGAACTACTAATGCGAGCAAAACAGAGATAGCCACAAGCTGGTATACAATAACTCCCCTCCCCATCACCATGCTGGCCTTTCTGTCCTGAGCCTCCTCCATTGCCAGAGTGAGGTCACACGTAAAATAGAGGAACAGCACCTCATATTTTACTTGAGCAGCTTACACCCCAGTGGCATGAACGTTGAATTCTCTAATTTTAAGTAACTTCATCTTGTACTCCCCTCCCCCCTTCCTCCTCCCTAGTCGTTTTACCAGATCCACAGTTCTCCACATTGTTTCTCTCTTCTCTTCGCTTGGCCAGGCCTACACTGCAACACTGCCAGGGCAGCGGGCCTTCATGGCCAAGTCAAGAACACTACATTTATAACAACGTCCACAGTTGAATCTTGAAAAATGGCGCCAAAGCATGCAGCCTCTTGTATACGGCTCCAACCAAGAAGCGGCCGTTCCAAGTGGCCCAGCCGCCGAAAGGACTCTCCCGACGCCGGGGCAAGACCACCCGGTGAGAACGGCCAGGGACATCGGGCCTCCGTAGAGGCAACTGCGGTGGCCTCAATAGGCCTGACTTTGGGGTGAATATGGGGTGGGGACTGGACACTGTGCCTTCCTCCACAGTGCTACCCACTGTGGGGGGATGATTTTTTTTTTGTCTAACTGTAGTCTTGTAGGTCTGTGTCCAAGATGGCTGCCGTGAAGAGAGAGTGGACGCTGGCACGATTTGGTTGCCGCTGCTCTCTTTTCACACTGTGTTTTTGATTTTCTGTTTTTGGATTGAATTCTGTTTTTAATTTGTGTCATTGTGATGTCTTTAATTACTTGTTTTACTCCGATTATATGTTTTTATTCCGATTACTATGTAAGGTGTCCTTGAGATGTATGAAAGGCGCCCATTAAATAAAATTTATTATTATTATTATTATTACTGTTGCGGTATACTATTCCTACACACATACTTATCTAAGATTGTGCTTATCGTATAGTGATACATTTACTGAACTGTATACAAACATGAAATTCACTGTACTTTGGTACATGTGACAATAAAGTACCATTGAACCATCGATCTTTGTCCCCGCACAGGCAAATCAAGAACCAGAGGGCATAGCTTTAAGGTGAGAGGGCAAGATTTAATAGGAACCTGAGGGGGAACGTTTTAACTCAGAGTGGTGGGTATATGGAATGAACTGCCAGATGAGTCCCAGAGAAGGGGCAGGGTGTATGGAACAAGCTGGCAGAGGAGGTAGTTGAGGCTGGGACTATCCCAATATTTAAGAAACAGTTAGACAAGTACATGGATAGTACTACAGGTTTGGTGGGATATGGACCAAATGCGGGCAGGTGGGACTAGTGCAGCTGGGCATGTTGGCTGGTGTGGGCAAGTTGGGCTGTTTCCACACTGTATCAATCTATGACCATGTGACTCTAGAAGGTAGGTGAGACAGGTACTGTAAAAGCATTTAAAAACACAGTATAAGAGCATTTAGAGTATTGTGTGCAGTTCTGGGCAGACCATTACAGGAAGAACGTGGAGGCTTTGGAGAGGGTACAGAATGTTTACCAGAATGCTGGCTCGATTAGAAGATATTAGCTACAAGGAGAGGTGTGACAAGTTTGATTATTTTGCTCTGGAGCTTGAGGGAAGACCTAATAGAAGTATATAAAATTACGGGTAGCATTTATAAGGGAGTCTTGAATTACTGAAGTGTTGTTTAGAGACTACAGTGCGTTGTGACAGCTTATGTAAGAAAGGTCTATGACAGTGTCAAAAATATTATACACCAGGCCCGTACGAAGCTTTTCAAAAAGGGGTGTGGCATGGCAGGATTACAGAAAATGTATGTGAAATAATTGCACGCAGTGCATATCACAAACCTTTGTGGCCGGGATTTTAGATGCTCTCTGGTGCATTCTGAGCCTTATTTTAGACAATAGATAATAGACAATAGGTGCAGGAGTAGGCCATTTGCAGTGTACAGTTCATCAATGGAGGGAAGGTTGCAGCCAATAATCTTCTCTGCTGATCGGACGATTCGCTGCAGCCTCCAGGTGTCGTGCTTGGTGGCTGAGCCAAACCAGACCATGATGGAGAAGGTGAGAACAGACTCTACGGTGGCCGTGTAGAATTGGACCATCATTGCCTTTTGCAGATTGTGCTTCCTCAGCTGCCACAGGAAGTACATCCTCCGTTGTGCCTTTTTGACTGTGGAGTCGATGGTAGCCCCCACTTAAGGTCCTTGGAGATGATGGTTCCCATGAACTTAAAAGACTCCACAGATGTGACTGTGGTGTTGTTGATGGTGAGTGGGGTGAGGGGAGGGGGAGCTCTCCTAAAGTCTACAATCAATTCCACTGTCTTAAGAGCATTGAGCTCTAGGTTGTTGCTACGGCATCAGGACGCCAGCTGTGACACCTCCTGACTGTAGACAGATTCCTCCCCATCCTGGATCAGTCCAATCAGGGTTGGGTCGTCCGCAAACTTGAGAAGCTTGACAGAGGTGTCTGTGGTGTAGAGAGAGTAGAGGAGAGGAGAGAGTACGCAGCCTTGCGGTGCTCCTATGCTGAGTGTTTGCGGGTCCGAGATGTGCTTTCCCAGCCCCACATGCTGCTTCCTGTCTGCCAGGAAGTTGGTGATGCACTGACAAAGGGGTTCAGGCACAGTCAACTCGGAAAGTTTGGAGTGTACTAGCTCTGGCACAATTGTGTTGAATGCAGAGCTAAAATCAACAAACAGGATCCTCGCATATGTCCCCTGGCGGTCTAGGTGCTGTAGGATGAAGTGCAGGCCCAGGTTGACTGCATCATCCACAGATCTATTGGCCTGATATGCAAACTGCAGAGGGTCCAGCAGGGAGTTTGTTATATTTTTCAGCTTGGCCAGCACAAGCCTTTCGAGTGTCTTCATGACTATAGTGCGACAGGCCTGTAGTCATTAAGACAAGTAATCCTTGCCTTTTTGGGTACAGGGACAATAGTGGAGACTTTGAAGCAGGCAGGAACAGTACATGTTTGCAAGGGTTGGTTAAAAATGTCTGTATAGACCAGTGCCAGCTGTTTGGCACAGAGCTTAAGAGTAGAGGGGGAAACATTGTCAGGTCCTGGAGATTTCCCACTCTTTTGTCCTCTGAAAAGCCTCTCCACCTCCTCTATTTTTATTGTTGATATTGGATAAGTTATGTTGTGCAGCACAGAGGGTGTGGATGATTGGGTGTGAAGTGGCACTTCTTCTTCTGTCTGGCTGTGTTGATTGGGGAGGGGGGAGGGGGTAGCAGGGTTATGTTTCTGATTTTCAAACCTGCAGTAAAACTCATCCAGGTCATTGGTCAGCTGACGATTGTCCAAAGAGCGGGGGGCTTTCCTCTTCTAGCTGGTAATTTCTTACAAGCGCTTCCAGACTGACGAAGAGTCACCAGCTGCGAACTTGCTCCTCAACTTCTCAGAAGCTTCTCAAGAAGCGTTTACTGTCCTGCTTTATATTCTTGGCTAGCTTACCTTCGTAACTCATCTTTTCTCCCCGTATTGTCTTTTTGGTTATCTTCTGTTGTTCTTTAAACATTACCCAATCCTCTTGCTTCCCGCTCATCTTTGCTACGTTGTATTTCTTTGCTTTAATTTTCATACTGTCCCTGACGTCCTTTGTCAGCCATGGTCATCCCTTTCTCCCCTTCGAATCTTTCTTCCTCCTAGGAATAAGCTGATCCTGCACCTTCTGTATTATTCCTAGAAACATCTGCCATTTTTGTTCCACTGTCATCCCTGCTAGTGTATCTTTCCAGTCAACTTTGGCCAACTCCTCCCTCATGGCCCCATTGTCCACTTTATTCAACTGCAACACTGACACCTCCAATCTACTCTTCTCCCTCTCCAATTGTAGATTAAACCTATCCATGTTATGGTCACTGCCTCCTAATGGCTCATTAACCTCGAGGTCCTTTATCAAATCCGGTTCATTACATAACTTTAAATCCAGAATTGCCTTCTCCCTGGTAGGCTCTAATACAAGCTGTTCAAAGAATCCATCACAAAAGCACTCTACAAAGTCCCTTTCTTGGGGTCCAGGTCTAACCTGATTTTCTCAGTCTACCTGCATGTTGAAATCTCCCATAACAACCACAGCATTACTTTTACTACATGCCAATTTTAACTCCTGATTCAACTTGCGCCCTATGTCCAGCCTACTCTTTGGGGGCCTGTAGATTAGTCTCATTAGGGTCTTTTTACCTTTACACCTCCTTAGTTCTATCCATACTGACTCCACATCTCCTGTTTCAATGTCGCCCCTTGCAAGGGACTGAATTTCATTCTTCACTAACAGGGCAACCCCACCCCCTCTGCCCACCAGTCTGTATTTTCGATAGGAGGTATACCCTTGAATAATCAGGTCTTAGCCCTGGCCCTCTTGCAGCCATGTCTCAGTAATTCCCACAACATCAGGGCCGGCGTTAAGCCGATTTGACCGATTGCTCCCAATTGGGCCCCGCGCCTAAGCGGGGCCCGGCACTAATGTTCAGTATTTCGTACGGAAATACGAATTCTCTTTGTTAAATAAAGATTTTTTTAAATCCGCCATCCGGATTTTTTTTAAACGAACATGTATAACAACCGCTGCACGGCCATCATACACAAACGATTTGTTAACTAGTGCTGTTAGCACTTCTTAACGGTAAGTACTTAACACCTTGTTATGCAATGTCATGAATCTGCATCTATCCGCATTCCTCAGTAAATGTTATAGTGTTTTGAACAAGAATTAATGACGCCGTGTTCCTTTGAATAAAATTCACGCGGCGTCATTAATACTTGTTTAAAACACAATTACATTTACTGAGGAATGTAGATCGATGACACGTTGAGAATTTCATTTAACTCACCATCATGAGTGAGGGCCTCGGACCGCGAGAAGGGGCTTCTTCCTGGTGTGCAGGTTTGTCATTCACCTACCGACCCACGTTGTGTCCAAAGATCTTATAGCGGATCTTTGGTTGTGTCTCTCTGTCTTTTGCTCACTCCCTCCCTCCCGCTTTCTCTCGCGCTCTCTCTCCCGCTCCCCATATTGTCTCTCTCTAGCTCTCCCACTCCCTCTCTATCACCCTGTCCCCTCAGCATTCCCGGAATCATTGACGTTTTGCAGTAGACAAAAATGCTGGAGAAACCCAGCGGGTGAGGCAGCCGCCTGGCCCGCTGAGTTCCTCCAGCACTCTGTGTTTTTTGTTTGGCTCTGAAATTGAAGGTGGCTCAGCGGGACGGGCAGCGGCTCTGGGGAGAGGGTTGTGTTTCTGGTCGAGACCCTTCTTCAGACAATCACAAGTACTCTCATCGACGCGAGTTCAGTTCGGTCTGAAGAAGGGTCTTCTCTCCAGAGTCGCTGCGCTGCCTGTCCTGCTGAGTTACTCCAGCTTTATGTCTATCTTCAATTTCAGAGAATTACAATTTCTCACGGGGGGCTTATAACGTCTCTAAACCCCTCTGGGACCCTCTGAACACGTCTAAACCCCCTCTAGCCCCCCTATTTCCCTCTATTCCCCTCTAAACAATTGTAAACACACCTGAACCCATCTGAAGCCCTCTAAACATCTCTAAACCGTTTAAACCCCTCTAAACTAGGAGGCTGCAAGGTGACTTGGATAGGCTGGGTGAGTGGGCAAATGCATGGGAGATGCAGTATAATGTGGATAAATGTGAGGTTATCCACTTTGGTGGCAAAAACAGGAAAGTAGATTATTATCTGAATTGTGGCCGATTAGGAAAAGGGGAGATGCAACGAAAAATGCTCACGGCAGACCAAACGTGTTAAACAGAAATTGGTCAGATATTGAGCTTTACACAGTGAGAAATCATGTGAAATAATCACTGAATTTAATTTTAAATGAATGTACCTGCATGTTATACTGTTTAGTTTGGAGATACCACCAGATAGTCTGGTTGATACAACCAGATCAGTTTCGGGGATACAACCAGATTAGTTTGGCGATACAACCAGATTAGTTTGGAGATACAACCAGATAGTCCACTGAGTTCGCACCGACCAGCGATTTTTGTTACAGATTTGACAAATTTATTTGGCGGCCAATCAAACGCTGTCTCTAAGGGGGTTGCATCCAATCACCAACCAGCTTGCCTTAAAATTCCCGAAACTACACGAAATATAAACATACATACATTTTTACTTTTCTAGAGTAGGGGCCCCGCCATCAGTTTTCTAATTGGGCCCCGCAATTTCTAGCACCGGCCCTGCACAACATCATACTTGCCAGTTTCTAACTGAGCCTCAAGCTCGTCCACTTTATTCCTTATACTTCGCACATTCATATAAAGTACTTTGACCTCCGTATTCACTTCCCCCCTCACAATTGGCCCTGACCTTACTCTGTTGTCCATTCTCAAGCTTTCCTTCCCATTAATTCGAGAATCTTTTGTAATTTAGCCACTTCCCCATCAACTACATCTTTATACTCCCAATTTGTCAATCCCTCCCCCCCACTATTTAGTTGAAACCCACCCGTGTAGCCCTAGCAAACCTGCCTGCCAGAATGTCGGTCCCCCTCCAGTTAAGGTGTAACCCGTCCCTTTTGTACAGGTCACCCCTACCCCAGAAGAGATCCCAGTGGTCTATAAATCTAAATCCTTGCTCCCTGCACCAGCCCCTCAGCCACACATTCAGATCCCCTATCTCCCTGTTCCTGTCATCACTGGCACGTAGTCCTGGGAGCAATCCAGAGATAACCACCCTAGAAGTCCGGCATGTTGGAGAACCTCCTTCCTCATCTTCCCGATGTCGTTTGTGCCTACGTGCACAACTACTGCCGGCTTTTCACCTTCTCTCTCGAGGATGTTCAGAATTCGGCTCATGACATCCTGAACCCTGGCACCAGGGACCAACAGACCATTCTCGCATCTCGTCTGCCGCCACAGAATCTCCTGCCCGCTCCTTGGACAATGGAGTCACCCACCACTAGGGCTCTTCCCAACGTCGGTCTGGCCGGTCGAGTCCCATCTCCAGGATTGGAGCCACCGACGTGTCTGCCGCTCGGACTGGAAACATGGTCTCTCCGGACAGTTCCCAAGAGGGCGTACCTGTTTTCATTAGACACAGCCACCCGAGTCTTCTGCACTCCACGATTTCCACCCTTTCTCTCCGTCACACACCTTGGTTCTTCCCATAACCTCGGCGTGACTACCTCACTGTAGGTCCGGTCCAAGAAACTCTCGTTTTCCCGGATGGCCCTGAGGTCATCCAGCTGCTTCTCCAGTGCCCCAACACGGCCCTGTAGGAGCTGAAGCTGGATGCACTTGCCACAGTTGTAGCAGCCAGAGGCTCCATCTGTGTCCCTGGGCTCCCACATTCTGCAAGCCTCGCACTGTCTCATCTGCCCTGACATGTGTTCACCGCGTTCCATCCTCTCGCACTTTATGTGTAGCCTCCTCTCCTCAGCCTTCTCGCCGAAGACTTGAGGCAAAGACTCACACTTCCCTCACAAGCACTTCCCTCACTAGCACTTCCCTCACAAGCACTTACCACACAAGCACTTCCCTCACAAGCACTTCCCTCACAAGCACTTTGGAGCATTTTTGCACCAAATTTATGACCAATATTTCAGAAATAATTTTGGTGAGTTAAGAGTAATGAGTGGTTGGAATGGGATGATTGGGGCCATTGGTGTCTACACTTTATTAATCAAGAGTTGAAGCTGTCCTTGTTTTAATAATCAAGTTGTACTGTAAAATGTTATGTAAAATGTTATAAAGGAGCATGCAAACACTGCAAATAAAATACTGTAAGTTTTTGCAGTAAATAAAACCTTTTTTTAAGAAAATGTTTTGTGTGTGGATTTGATTGATTGTCACTGTTCAACTGTGTTAGTGTGTGCACTTTAAAAATATGATGCAAAATGAAAGTCGCAAATATGGAATACATATTTTTCAGTATTGTTATCAAGGAAAAGAAAGCAGTTCCAATTGATTGATATTATACATATGGAGGAGAAAATACAATTGCTCTAAATCCTACCTTAATTTTGCAATCTCACTAAAGATAATCCTACTTTCCCTCTCCCCCCTCCCCCTCCCTCCACCTCTCTCTCCCCCCTCTGTCACAAACCCCCCTTTCCCCCTCTCACACCCCCCTCCTCTCTGTCCCTCCCTCCCCCTCTCTCTCTCTCAAGCAGCGAGGCTCCGACTCCGCACTGCAGACACCGCAGCCCCCCCCCTCACCCCCGCCCGGAGAAATGGGCACTCCCGCAACGCAATATTCCACTACTTACCTGGAGTAGACACGAGGCATCGAGGTGATTGCGTGAAGTGCAAATGGAGATCTGAACCCGCCCGGACCCACTGCGCACGCGCGGAGAGACAGCATCATTTTGCGTCGTTACTGCGTCACCGGCTTCCCCCAACTGCGCAGGCGCGGATGGTTGCAATATTTTTTCCCCAAAACTTCCAGCGGGCCGGAACCAGAATTTGGGTAATTTCCGTCAAAGTGGAAACGCTGATAGCGCTCCAATTTTTTTTTCTCTGGATTTTATTTACTCTGGCCGGAGGTTCCCTAGATTTTGAGGCCCTAGGCTTCAGCCAATGAAGCCTATAGGTAAATCCAGCCTTGCCGAGGTCCCCCTAGATATCGAGGCCCTAAGCTTAAGCTTGTGAAGCTTATTCATAAATCCATCCCTGCTCCCTCTTCACCCCTCTCCCATCAGGCAAGAGGTACAGAAGTTTGAAAACGTATACTTCCAGATTCAGGGATATTATCTTCCGAGCTTTTATCAGGCAACTGAACTGCCCTCTCACCAGTTAGAGAGCGGTTCTGACCTCCCATCTACCTAATGGTAGACCTTTGAACTACCTTTAATCAGACTTTACTGGACTTTATCTTGCACTAAACATTATACCTTTCATCTTGTATCTGCACACTGTGGATGGCTTGCTTACAATCATGTATAGTATTTTCACTGGCTGGATAGCACGCAACAAATACCTTTTCACTGTACACGTGACAATAAAGCTGCCTGGAATGCACTGCTGGTGGAGGCAGATATGATGGTGTTAGTTAAGGGGCATTCAGATAGGCAGACACAAGGAACTGCCCATGTTAGTTGACAAAAAAACATAAAGCGGTGGAGTAACTCTAAGGGTCAGGTAGCATCTCCAGAGGACATGGATAGGTGTTGTTTCTGGTCAGAACCTTTCTTTAGTCTGAAGACAGACTTGCATATGGATTTGCAGGGAATAGAAGGATATGGATCACGTGCTGGTAGAGGAGATCAATTTAACATACACAGACATTGGGGGCCCATTGTTCTATGTTCTATGTTACTTAATCATGCCTCTGTGGCACTCTACAAACTTTGGCTAGGCCACTAGGGAGAAATGTGCCACTTCTTTTCAAAGCATTGTATGTTGTCCATTGAGTCTAAGCTAACCATTTAAAATGAGGGACAATGTCTCAGAAATAGTAAGATTAAACGAGAACTTACCAGTTTGAAGTTTGATCGTTATTTTATGAGGAGTAACGTTGAGGGAATACGTGTAGAACCCCGCCAGGACGCATGCGTGTCATTCTTCAAAGCAGCGGTGTGAAATCACAGATAACTGTAATGACTAAACATAGTAAGATTAGAGAAGAGATACCAGTTGAGTATATGATCAAGGGTGGGAGCGGAGGGCACGTATTCCCTCAACGTTACTCCTCATAAAATAACGATCAAACTTCAAACTGGTAAGTTCTCGTTTAATCTTACTATTTTACTTCGGAGTCACGTGAGTGACTACGTGAAGATTTTAAAGCTCTGTGATTTCATGCCGTGGAAACGAGTCCATGCATCACATCTGCCTTGATTATGGGGAGAGTAGAGGTAACATCATTAGACATCAATACGATATTGAGAACCCAACGATAAAAATATTAACACCAATTATTGCCCCTATTTATGGGGTAAATGATATTACAGAACTTAAATTTGTTTCTGCAAATGTTCCAGGTTCAATGACTGGTTTGTTATAAAGTCGTTGGAAAGATTCCTCCGTTGACCATCCTGCTGTCTTGAGGATTTGGTCCATAGGAACGTCCAACTTCATAGCTGCCGATGTAGCTGCAGCCCTGGTGGAGTGAGAGTTAAAAATGCTAGTGTCTACTCCAGCCTTTATTAGGACCTGTTTTAGCCATCTAGAGATGGTCTGGACTGTCACTGTTTTGAGTGGCTGTTTGTAGCTGATTAAAGTGACATATCTTCCCTCTGATGATCTTAGTATACTCCATATATAATAGTAAGTGTGTTACAATACAGAGACGACCATCTGTCGGGTAGGCCCTGAATTCTGTTTTTAGGCCTGCTGACCCCTGCCTGTTCTGTTTGACTATTTCATTGATGTGAAAAGTTAAATTTACAGATGAATAATCATGTTGTCCAACCTTTGTTTCTGTTGTGAGTGGACCCTTTGTGCCGTGACCAAGGCCATCAGCATGACTGTTTTCATAGTCAGTTTCTGTAGGGACAGAGCTGTAGCTGAAGACCAGTTTCTTAACATGGTCAGTACAATGCTCACATCCCATATTTGGGAGTACCTGGTTCTTGGGGGATTAATATTAAAATGCCCATCATGAATTTGGTTACCAGGGTGTGTCCCAACAGAATGCCGCTCTGTTCCTTGCGACAGGTATGTTGACAGAGCACTTCCGGCGCAGTTGATGGCACTCTGATTTTTTGGGGGACTGTCTGTGGCCCGCTGAAATAATTCCACATTCGGTCCGTCAGTCCCAGGTGTAGAAGAGGTGCTTTCAACTCTATAAATTAATAGGTTTATATATAATTATGACATGGGTAACTCCCTTTGTAGCGGGAAGAACCAGTAAATTAGGTCTATGATGGATGGTGATGCATGGTTCTAAAACCATGTCGATATCACCGGGACCCATGGTTGAGTAGGCCAATCAGGTACTATCAAAATACCAGACGCGGAGTCTACTGTTTATTCCTAAATACCCGACTGATGAGGCAGAAGGAGGGAATGCATAAATTATCCCCCAAAGCAGCGAAGATGCATCTGTAGCCACTGCCCCAGGTTCTGGTTCCCAAGAACATAATTTGATAACTGGTGAGAGCATGGATGTGAATAGGTCGTTATCTGGTGTTCCATACCGTGCTGTTCCAGCAATACATTTTTTATCCAACATCCATACAGTGTTCTAGACTTAGCGTGACCTGTTGTCTGCCACTAAATTCAGTTTACCTGGTAAGTTGGTAGCTGATATCCAAATATCTATCTGGATACACTATTGCCAAATTGTGTTGGCCAGATAGTCACATGATGTCGATAAGTTTCCACCCATATGGTTGACATATGCTACCACGGTGGTGTCTAACATACTGGTGATATAACCCAGAACAATATGACTTAAAGCCATGGCATGCACTCACATCCCCAGGTATTTATGCCCAGCGTTTGTAATGATGCTTCCTGTGCATTCCATCTCCCCCACAGCTCGAGATGGAATTGGTAGCATCCCAATCCAAGTGCCCATCAGTATGTAGTTACATAGACGGGTAGCTGTTAATGTTTGGATTGGAACAATACCTAATGTTATGTTTCCACCATTTTAGTACCATAGTGGCCTCTGTTGGTAGCTTCATAGGTCTGTCAGAATGACCCCCATAATTTTTGAGTGCACGCATGATTGCGCTCAGTAATTTGATAATGTAAAGGTCCGATTTATGTGGCTGGAACACAGCCACTAAATGCCAATTATTCTACTACCAGTCTGATGGATGGTTTAGTTTACTGCAAGCCTCCATTAAGGCTGTACCCTTTCTTACGGCAAAGTAACTGACATGTGAACTGTGTTAAGGGTGAACCGCAGATGATCTATTGTGTTAAATACATCTGTGGTCACCTCCAATGAGTACTGTATAGCAAGCATATTTTAATACGATGCTTGCCATGTAGTACCCTAGGATCAATACCTTTGCAGTAACAAAGGTTCCCATCTAGTAATGAATATAAAGTACGAAAGTATTCAAATTAGTCAAATCTATGATGATGTGGCAACCCCCATCTATATTATGATAAAGATTTTTGGACACGAATTCCTGTGATTCGTGTTGGTTGTACTCCATTACTCCTATTTTATTTGGGCACTGTAGTTCAGCATGCGCTTTTGATTATTTCTTTGCCTGTAAGCATGAACATTCAGTTCGGTACATGCTGAACCGGAGGATTAAGTTTTGAATAATTCTATGGTATACCCCTATACTTCTATACTTCTGAAATATAAGTGTCGGTAGTAATATATTCTATGCATCCAGATAGAACTGTAATTTGTGATCTAAAGTGGAAATGATAGTCTAATGGATCGGGTACATGGTTACTATTAGTAGGTTTGTTACTATTTCGGCATCCTCCGTGGTCGTTTAGGTGCCGGTGTCTGGATCTGTAGTTGGGTCTGTGTTGAGGGTTAGCGCATTCCCCAGGAAGCAGTTTTTTTAGACGTTGCTTAATGTGCCCCAAGGTTTCCTTCTATGCCAAGTTCTTTACCTGTTAAGATAAGATGCCTCCAAATTTTAATATTGGAGGTATGGAGGTTCCAGGTTTGCATAGGCCTGCAAATTAGGGTCTAAAGCCGGTTGGATGGTACTTCTTCCTAATGCTGTTACTCGTATTGGTAGTTTGCAAAATAAGGCCAGTGCATCCTGGTGATCTTGTGTCATGTCTTTTTGTTTATTGTGCGGGCGAACCCGTCCCGCTGTTAGGACTTTTAGAACTTTCTTTCCTTTCAATTCCCTGCCCTGCCATGTTTTCAAATACACTGGTTGATACTGGGAACATTCAGTGTTTTGCAGTTCCCTGATGGTAAGTGTCTTCCAATAGGTTTTCTGCACCCCATGTGCACTAGGGGTATGTTCTGCACCCCTGTTCAGGTGCAGCCCAGAATTGACCCCCTATACTCCCCTCTGATGAGGGAGAACACTGTGCAGCCCTACAAGAGGTACTGCTGTAGGACTTACTAGCTGCCCCCTGTGACTAGTCTCCATCTCCCGGAGCCTGCCACTTACCTGCTCCAACAGCCGCTCCAGCTGGCTCCGATGCTCTCGGGCACCCAACCGGCTCCAATGCACATGGTCACTGGCCATCGCGGCTGTTCCTGAAGCCGCTACTCCTGAGGCCGCTCCTGCTCCAGTTCCAGCAGCCACTCCACCCGGCTCCAATGCTCACGGGCACTGGCCGTTGCGGCTGCTCCTGAAGCCGCTCCTGCTCCAGCTCCTGCAGCCAGCCCAGGATTGACCCTCGGTGTTCCCCTCTGATGAGGGAGAAACACTGTGCAGCCCTACACGAGGTACCCGCATGCGTCCTGGCGGGGTTCTTCATGTAGTCACTCACGTGACTCCGAAGTAAAATAACCGAGCCACTGCCATCAATCAAATCGACAGCTCTGAACAAAAAAACTGTGTTTTGCCTTATGAATCAGTTAACATGAAACTAAAAATATGCTTCAAAATTCATAATTTACAAAGATGTCGGATATGAATAAATTCATTAGGTTACGAATGTCCTGGTGAAATATTGATGGTTCTTGCATACTCAATGCACAAATGAAATAAAGACAGAAACAAAAATCCAAGAACTCCTCAGTCAGACAGGCAGCAACTGTGGAGGCAGAAATGGTTAATGTTTCAGGTTAGGGGGAGAGAGGGGGGGGGGGGAAGAGAAGAGGGGAGAGAAAGAGAGAAGGGGAGAGAGAGAAGGGGGAGAGAGGAAGGAGAGAGAGGAAGGAGAGAGAGGAGGGGGAGAGAGAGGAGGAGAGAGAAGAGGGGAGAGAAAGAGAGAAGGGGATAGAGGGGGGAGAGAGAGAGGGGGAGAGGGAGAAGGGGAGAGAGAAGGGAGAGAGGGGGGAGAGGGAGGAGGGGAGAGAGAAGGGGGAGACGGGAGCATGGGGATCATTTTTCCACGCAAGCCATAGGTGGCTGGGTAATCTGAACCCAAGCACCAAGTTGAAAGCGGCCGAAGGTGTGCATCCCTCGGGACAGCCCCCACTCTCCCACGGCCACCCTCCGTGGGCTGTGGGTCGGCTGGAGCGGAGGTGTGTGACAATGTTCATCCCTCCACATTGATGTGATGGACGTGGGGTCTGGACCAATCGGTGGCAAGTCCCCTCCCCCGGCAATGTCATGTCCGTTATTTGACTTTTCTGTTGAGCGGCAGTCGGTTTGTTGCCTTGTAGGCGATGCCGCCTTTCAGGTAGGTGGCGTTTCAACAGGGCGGCCATTCGGTGAGTTTGCTTTTAGGTGACACAGCTTTTCGGTTAGTTGGCTTTTAGGCGTCCCGCCCTTTCGGTTAGTTTGCATTTAGGCGTCCCATCCTTTCGGTTAGTTGGCGTTTCGTCTTTGTACTCTTTTGGTTTTTTGGTGTTTCGGCCTCGTTTCCATTCGGTTCTTTGGCTTCGACTTCTTTGCTTTGGCTTCTCATCCGTCGGCGCCATGTCCGGGTACCTTGGAAACATGCCAAATTCCCTTAGTCTTCTGACAATGACAATGTAAAGACACAATGAAGGATTCATTAAGAGGTATTTAAAATGCTTCAAGCTCACCTCTGAGTTGGGGTGGAAGATTGCAACCTTCACGTGGTCCGCCCTGTTTCGACGAATGCAATCAACCCGGCGTGCACAATCAAATAAGATCAAATAGAACAAGTTGTCCTACAACTTTAGGCTGTGCACGCCATATGCAAGAAGAAGAGTTGTTGGTGAGCTTTGGTGTGGCTCGAGAACCTTTACCATCTCCACTTCAGCACCAATGATGCAGACTTTGCTGTCTACTCCACCCAGCTTCCTGAAGTTAATGATCAGCTCATTAAATTCAGTCTGAAGAAGGACCCGAACTGAAACGTCACCTATCTATGTTCTCCAGGGATGCTGCCTGACCCACTGAGTTACTCCAGCACTTTGAGAACATCTACCACCAGATTTTAAAACAGTTTAATAATCAAGACCTTGACATGAATCAGCCACTAACTTCTCCTTGTTGTTACTAAGCAATGTGTATAATCTGAAGTGTGAAGAAAAGTCTCGACCCGAAACGTCACCCATTCCATCTCTCCAGAGATGCTGCCTGTCTCGCTGAGTTACTCCAGCATTGTGTGTCTACCTTCCATTTAAACCAGCATCTGCAGTTCTTTCCTACACATCAGAAGTGTAATACAGTTCCATTAGCAAAAAACATTAAAGTTGAAAGCCTTTCCTGGCAAGCCTTTGCTGTGACTGACTAATAGATCACAAGGAAAAAGTGCTCCTCCACTTTGGATAAAATTCAAGACTGCTGATTATAGGAGTTAAAACAAACCAACTCTGTAAGTGAGAGCTTGGCAGAAACAATTGAGGACAGATGCATTAGTGGACAATGGTGGAGTTGCTACCTCACAGCGCTTGAGACCCAGGTTCGATCCTGAGTATGTGTGCTGTCTGTAAGTTGTCCCTGTGACCACGTGGGTTTTGTTTGGGTGTTCTGGTTAACTCCCAAATTCCAAAGACGTGCAGGTTTGTAGGTTAATTGTCTTCGGTAAAATTGTAAATTATCCTGTGTGTAGGATAAAACTAATGTATGGGGATTGCTGGTTGTCACGGACTCGGTGGGTGGAAGGGCCCGTTTCCACGGTATAGCTCTAAACCAAAAATATATTCAGCATGAATATATGTTTAAAATAATTTCTGAAATAATATAAAGACAGGTTGAAGGATTTATTTAGAGGTATTTAGCAGCTTCAAGCTCACATTTATATGAAACTAAATGAAAAAAAATCTATTGAAAACCTGAAAAAGGATTAATAACCCAAATACCAGTGCAAAATGGGTATAAAGTCTTTAGTGCAACAGATTTCAGGTAAATGTCAGCTATAAGGGCATTAGGTGACCGAGTGGATCCATTCACCTCATGGTCATTTTTCCTGCTGTCAGATTTAATTAATTACTTGAATTTTAATAGGATTACAGCGAATTACAACTACATTATTGGAGATTACACAACCTGCCACCAATTATACCTATCAGTAAATACCAATTAGTTACAGGAGGAACAGCAATTAAAAAGACACTGCATATTTTAGGATTCTTTGTCTCATATGATTTTATTTTCTTATGCAGTAGAACTCTAATAATCCTTGGGACTTTGGCGATGAAGGAAGGACAAGTAGATTTTCAGGACTGTTGAATGTCAGTTCTATTAATACCCAAACACATTTGCTTCACTTTTAGTTTAGTTTAGAGATACAGATGGAAACAGGCTGTAACCAAAGTCAATTAACCTATAAACCTGTATGTCTTTGGAGTGTGGGAGGGAAATGGAGAAAACCCATGTGGTCACAGGGAGAACAAACAAACTTTGTCCAGACAGCACCGGTAGTTAGGATCGAACCCGTGTCACTGGCTGTGTAAGGCAGCAATTCTACTGCTGTGCCACAATGCCGCTCCAGATCTGGCCAATTTTGTTTCATTGGTCTGCCAGATTGAAAAATCTGCACCAACACTTTTCCAGACTTTAAGGGCTCTCTCACCAAAATTATTTGGATCAGAAAGATAGTCCCTTCGGATATTGGGTCGTTGGAGCAGCAGAAGTTCCAGCGTTAACACAAGCCATCTGTACCCGATCCATTAGACTGTCATTTTCACTTTAGATCACAAATTCAGCTCTGGTATAAATCAATTAAAAAACTGCAAATTTTGGAGATCAATTTGACAGTAGATTGCTGCTACTGCAAATGCAGCCAGTTTTCCCCCGCGATATAATCAATAAAACATTCAGGATTTAAGCAAACACATGTGGACTGCAGAATTCTCTCTAATGTGCCAAATTAGAAGATGTTAATGGAATGAGGAAGGAGAGTGTATGTGGTGTTGTTTGTACCCTTGCACCCCTGTGGCCATTGAAGCAATATTTGCAATGGGATCATGGTTGGAAATGCAGCAGTCAATTTCCATTAAGCAAAACCTCACAGTGAGATTTAGAATTAAACATCTTGCAGAAAACCTATCTTCCGAATGATGCTGTGAGATCTTTGTTCAAACGCTGAACTAAAACAAAGCATCCCTCATGTACAAATATAAAACAATTGCAGGAATAGATGGCGGCACAGTGGCACAATGGTATTGTTGTTGCTTCACAGTGCCAGACACCTGGGTTAAACCCCGACTTTAGTGCTGTCTGTATGCAGTTTGCATGTTCTCTGTGATCACGTGGGTTTACTTCGAGTGCTTTGGTTTCTTTCACCACATCCCAAAGACAGGATGTGTGGGTGTGCAGGTTAATTAGCTTCTGTAAATTGCCTCTAGTGTGTAGGCCATAGAACTAGTGTGAAGTTTTATGTGGGCTGTAGGGACTGTATACATGCTGTATCTCTACATCGAGGTAGATTAGGAGATTAGGATTATATCCTTACCTCATGTGCGGTCTGTACAAGATTATGTTACAGCACGGCAGCAACTGTGGAGGCAGAAATGGTTAATGCTGTGAGATCTTTACATGAGAAATGGTTACATTAAAGGGAGAATAAGGAATGACCGACTTTATTGTGTTCGATGCTTTCCCGAGGCAACGTGAAGTGTGGATGGCATCAAGGGTGGGAAGTGTGGTTTGCTTGATGGACTGGGCTGCATCCAGAACTCTCTGCAATTCCTTGCGGTCATGAGCAGGGCTTATTAGAGAGATCGACAACAGGAATTGGTGGCGGAAGATAACAAGAAATGGTCTTCATACAGAAGTGGTTGAGGTTTGCAAAATAAATATTTGCTTAATTTGATGGTAGTCTCAGGATAACCTCACCACACTTAAAGGGGTTCTTGGAGAAGCAGTTGTTACTGGATAATCTACAAGACCAGGGACCAAGGGATGGGAAAATGGGATTGAACAGGGCAACTCAGTTCCCGCTAGCACAAAATTAGATGGGCCAAATGGCAAGTATCCATACTGCAAATGCCTATGTTTCTAGTGTACAGATTAGTTCATTCGTTTATTATTGTCACATGTGCCGAAGTACAATGAAAAGCTTTTTGTTACGTGCTATCTAGTCAGCGAAAAGACAATACATGATAATCTTCAAATTCCTGGGCATGCATCTTTCTGAAGACCTTTGCTGGACCCAGCACACTGATGCTATTCTAAAGAAAGCACATCAACATCTCTACTTCATTAGATTACAGAGACTCAGTATGTCAGAGAGGATTCTCTTGAACCTCTACAGGTATACAGTAGAGATCATATTGGCTGGTTGCATCATGGCCTGGTTCGGCAACTTGAATGCCCAGGAGTGAAGAAGTCTGCAAAATGTTGTGATGCCCAGTCCATCACCGGCTCCGACCTCCTCACCATCGAAGGGATTTACCAGAGTGCCACCTCAAAAAGGCAGCCAACATCATCAGAGACCCACACCACCCCTGCCATCAGGAAGAAGATAAAAGAGCCTGAAAACTGTAACGTCCAGGTTCAGGAACAGCTACTTCCCTATAGCCATTAGGCAATTAAACATCACAACTTCCAATAAGAACTACATAGACTATTATTTTTGTTTGCTTTTTATGTGTACATATGCATTTGTGTGTGTGTGTATATACACACATTCAACTTTTTTTTCTCATCTATATTACTAAAACTCTGTTCTTGACCGGTTTTGGCGATCTGTGCTGCAAATTCCGAGAGAACGCCGCCACCTACGGCCGTCATTTTTGGCCACCTTGCTCAGAGCCCCCCTCCGCCGCATGTGTGCCGAGGATTTTTCCCGTCGATTAAAAATGACAGAGATATTAATGTTTTTTCAAAATTCCCCATTCTCTCTGCTGCCCCCGCTGGCGGCAGGGGGGAGGGACTATAAAACCAGGAAGTGGTGTGCCTCAATCAGTGTCTGCAAGCTGGAGGAAGGCAGAGGGTCACGTTTCTCTGAGCTGTGAATAACACTGAACACATGTCTACTCAAATGTAATTGCCCTTAGTGGCTCTAAAATGCTTGCAGAATGTGTCTATTGGTTCTAAAGCTTGCAAAAAAATGTCTATTGGTTCTAAAGCTTGCAAAAAAATGTCTATTGGTTCTAAAGCTTGCAAAAAAATGTCTATTGGTTCTAAAGCTTGCAAAAAATGTCTATTGGTTCTAAAGCTTGCAAAAAAATGTCTATTGGTTCTAAAGCTTGCAAAAAAATGTCTATTGGTTCAAAAGCTTGCAAAAAAAGTCTATTGGTTCTAAAGCTTGCAGAAAAATGTCTATTGGTTCTAAAGCTTGCAAAAAAATGTCTATTGGTTCTAAAGCTTGCAAAAAAATGTCTATTGGTTCTAAAGCTTGCAAAAAATGTCTATTGGTTCTAAAGCTTGCAAAACATGTCTATTGGTTCTAAAGCTTGCAAAATGTGTCTCTATTGGTTCTAAAGCTTGCAAAATGTGTCTCCATTGGTTCTAAAGCTTGCAAAATGTGTCTCTATTGGTTCTAAAGCTTGCAAAAAAGTGTCTATTAGTTCTAAAGCTTGCAAAATGTGTCTCTATTGGTTCTAAAGCTTGCAAAAAAAGTCTATTGTTTCGAAAGCTTGCAAAAAAGTCTATTGGTTCTAAAGCTTGCAAAAAAAATGTCTATTGGTTCTAAAATGGTTCATACAAGCGCTTTGACTTGAAATTGAAAGGCACAACTTCCTGCAAATGGTGGCTTGGCTGTGGCTTGAAGTTGAAATACACCACTTACTGCAAATGATGGCTTGGATGTGGCTTGAAGTTGAAAGACACCACTTACTGCAAATGGTGGCTTGAAGTTGAAAGACACCACTTACTGCAAATGGTGGCTTGAAGTTGAAAGGCACTATTACTGCAAATGGTGGCTTGAAGTTGAAAGGCACTACTTCCTGCAAATGGTGGCTTGGGAGCTTTGACTTGAAGTGGAAAGGCACTACTTACTGCAAATGATGGCTTGGGTGTGGCTTGAAGTTGAAAGGCACTACTTACTGCAAATGAGGGCATGGGTGCATTGGCTTGAAGTTGAAAGGCACTACTTACTGCAAATTGTGGTTTGAAGTTGAAAGGCACTACTTACTGCAAATGGTGGCTTGGGTGCTTTGGCATTAAGTTGAAAGGCACTACCTACTGTAAATGGTTGCTTGGGTGCTTTGGCATTAAGTTGAAAGGCATTACTTACTGCAAATTGTAGCTTGGGTGCTTTGGCATTAAGTTGAAAGGCACTGCAAATGATGGCATGAAGTTGAAAGGCACTACTTACTGCAAATGGTGGCTTGGGAGCTTTGACTTGAAGTTGAAAGGCACCTCTTACTGCTAATGGTGGCTTGGGTGTGGCTTGAAGTTGAAAGGCACTACTTACTGCAAATGATGGCTTGGGTGTGGCTTGAAGTTGAAAGACACCACTTACTGCAAATGGTGGCATGAAGTTGAAAGGCACTACTTACTGCAAATGGTGGCTTGGGTGTGGCTTGAAGTTGAAAGACACCACTTACTGCAAATGGTGGCTTGGTTGCTTTGGCTTGGTTGAAAGGCACTACTTACTGCAAATGGGGGCCGTGAGTGCATTGGCTTGAAGTTGAAAGGCATTACTTACTGCAAATGGTGGCAAGAAGTTGAAAGGCACTACTTACTGCAAATGGTGGCGGGAGCTTTGGCTTGAAGTTGAAAGGCACTATTACTGCAAATGGTGGCTTGGTTGCTTTGGCTTGAAGTCGAAAGGCACTACTTACTGCAAATGGTAGCTTGGGTGTGGCTTGAAGTTGAAAGACACCACTTACTGCAAATGGTAGCTTGGGTGTGGCTTGAAGTTGAAAGACACCACTTACTGCAAATGGTGGCATGAAGTTGAAAGGCACTACTTACTGCAAATGGTGGCTTGGGAGCTTTGACTTGAAGTGGAAAGGCACTACTTACTGCAAATGATGGCTTGGGTGTGGCTTGAAGTTGAAAGGCACTACTTACTGCAAATGAGGGCATGGGTGCATTGGCTTGAAGTTGAAAGGCACCACTTACTGCAAATTGTGGTTTGAAGTTGAAAGGCACTACTTACTGCAAATGGTGGCTTGGGTGCTTTGGCATTAAGTTGAAAGGCATTACTTACTGCAAATTGTAGCTTGGGTGCTTTGGCATTAAGTTGAAAGGCACTGCAAATGATGGCATGAAGTTGAAAGGCACTACTTACTGCAAATGGTGGCTTGGGAGCTTTGACTTGAAGTTGAAAGGCACCTCTTACTGCTAATGGTGGCTTGGGTGTGGCTTGAAGTTGAAAGGCACTACTTACTGCAAATGATGGCTTGGGTGTGGCTTGAAGTTGAAAGACACCACTTACTGCAAATGGTGGCATGAAGTTGAAAGGCACTACTTACTGCAAATGGTGGCTTGGGTGTGGCTTGAAGTTGAAAGACACCACTTACTGCAAATGGTGGCTTGGTTGCTTTGGCTTGGTTGAAAGGCACTACTTACTGCAAATGGGGGCCGTGAGTGCATTGGCTTGAAGTTGAAAGGCATTACTTACTGCAAATGGTGGCAAGAAGTTGAAAGGCACTACTTACTGCAAGGTGGCGGGAGCTTTGGCTTGAAGTTGAAAGGCACTATTACTGCAAATGGTGGCTTGGTTGCTTTGGCTTGAAGTCGAAAGGCACTACTTACTGCAAATGGTAGCTTGGGTGTGGCTTGAAGTTGAAAGACACCACTTACTGCAAATGGTAGCTTGGGTGTGGCTTGAAGTTGAAAGACACCACTTACTGCAAATGGTGGCATGAAGTTGAAAGGCACTACTTACTGCAAATGGTGGCTTGGGTGTGGCTTGAAGTTGAAAGACACCACTTACTGCAAATGGTGGCATGAAGTTGAAAGGCACTACTTACTGCAAATGGTGGCTTGGGTGTGGCTTGAAGTTGAAAGACACTACTTACTGCAAATGGTGGCTTGGTTGCTTTGGCTTGGTTGAAAGGCACTACTTACTGCAAATGGGGGCCGTGAGTGCATTGGCTTGAAGTTGAAAGGCATTACTTACTGCAAATGGTGGCAAGAAGTTGAAAGGCACTACTTACTGCAAATGGTGGCGGGAGCTTTGGCTTGAAGTTGAAAGGCACTATTACTGCAAATGGTGGCTTGGTTGCTTTGGCTTGAAGTCGAAAGGCACTACTTACTGCAAATGGTAGCTTGGGTGTGGCTTGAAGTTGAAAGACACCACTTACTGCAAATGGTAGCTTGGGTGTGGCTTGAAGTTGAAAGACACCACTTACTGCAAATGGTGGCATGAAGTTGAAAGGCACTACTTACTGCAAATGGTGGCTTGGTTGCTTTGGCTTGAAGTTGAAAGGCACTATTTACTGCAAATGATGGCTTGGGTGTGGCTTGAAGTTGAAATGCATTACTTACTGCAAATGGGGGAGTGGGTGCATTGGCTTGAAGTTGAAAGGCGCCACTTACTGCAAATGGTGGCTTGGGAGCTTTGAAGTTGAAAGGCACTACTTACTGCAAATGGTGGCTTGGGTGCATTGGCTTGAAGTTGAAAGGCACCACTTACTGCAAATTGTGGCATGAAGTTGAAATGCACTACTTACTGCAAATGTTGGCTTGGGTACTTTGGCTTGAAGTTAAAAGGCACTACTGCAAATGCACTTACTTCCTGTTTGCACTGTATATTGATTTTAGATAAAACGCTACCACTTACGGCTGTGATTTTTGGCCATCTTACTCAGTCCCCCTCCGCTGAGCAGGTGCAGAGAATTCTTCCCATCAATGAAAAATAAAAGTGTTATTAGTTTTTTTTTAAATGTTGAAAATCTCTCTCCTGTGAATCACTCCATGAAAGCCACACCTTTTCCGGTGGGGGGGGGAGGGGTTATAAAAATCCGGAAATGTGGGCGTGGCTGAGTCTCTGCAAGATGGAGGCGGGAGAGGTCATGACTCGCTGTCTTTAGTGGCTTTGCACCCTACTTCAAATGGTATCAAAGGTATCAAAGGTATTTTATTGGTCACATTCACATACACCGAGGTGTAATGAAGTGAAATGCTTTTTGCCATTTTGCAGCACACAAAAAAAGAAAGAATACAGACATAACACCAATGAGAGTCTTAAACACAAAGAACATCCCCCCACAATGGCTCCCACCATGAGGGAAGGCACAAACTCCAGTCCCCAACCCCAGTTCACCCATAGTCGGGCCTATTGAGGCCTCCACAGTTGCCTCTATGGAGGCCCGATGTTCCTGGCCGCTCTCGCCGGGTGGTGGTGCTCCGGCGTCGGGAGAGTCCTCACAGCGGCATGGGAACCCTGGAACGGCCGTCTCCGTACTGGAGGCCGCGGTTTCCAAAGCCGACAAGGCCGCGCCGGTTGGAGCTCCACAACTGGCAATCTCGTCGCGAGATCCCAGGCTCCCGGTGTAAAGTTCGGCGCCGCCGCCCGCAGCTGGCCGCTCCACAGTCCCGCAGCTCCGCGATGTTTTACCCGGCGGTCTCAGCTCACCGGAGCTCCAGCGCGGCGACCCAGGCAAGGCATCGCCCGCTCCACGATAGCGCTCCAGCGCTGTGCTGCCGCCGAAGCCGAGGTTCTGGGCGGTCCGTGACAGGAACTGCCGCTCCAGGCCCGCTGGTAGGCCGCGAGGACGGGTCGAAGCTGCAGCCCGGAGAAAAGCTGCCTCTCCAACCAGGTAGGGACCCTGAAAGGCAGTTTCCCCCTCCCCAGGTATGAAACTACACTTGAATTTGGTGGCCTTGCACCCTGCTAGAAGTGGTAAGAAACTGCATTTGAATTTGGTGGCCTTATACCCTGCTAGAAATAGAATTTCAAGGATTAGCCGTGAGTCAACTACCAGCCCACCAGCTGTGAGTGAGTGAGTTGCCAGCACAACAGGCTTGATTGACTGAGACGCCACCCCAAGAATCCATTTGGCGCACAATTTGCATACTAGCCCTCTGGAAACCAGTCCCTTCAGCCCAAAACACCCATACTAGCGCTCCAGAAAGCCCCCCCCCCCCCAACTGGCCACCAATATTAGAATTGGTGGAGAGGTGGAATATTGTGTTGGATGACCAGCCCTCCTGTGTGATGCTGGGACCCAACGGGTCCCACTTAGTCTAGTTTATTATATTGTTTACAGTGTACTATGTTTACATATTCTGTTGTTATGCTGCAAGTAAGAATTTCATTGTTCTATCTGGGGCGTATGATTCTTGACTTGACAATCAAGCTGTCCACAATGCACAGATGCAGGATAAAGGGAATAATATTGAGTGCAAAATAAGGCAAGGCTGGTAGGAGGGTGAACCAGGGTAATGCCACCAGCACCATGCAGGTTGGTTGGAGGAGGCACCCCTGAGACACAAAGATGGCCGGGCGAGGAGAGGAGAGGGACGTTGGTTTGGGGAACTGCTCTAGTGCATCGAGCGCGCGGGCCGAGCGGACTTTGGACTTTGAATAATGGCGCCAAAAATGGTGGTGCCTGCATGTGTAATATATGCGAAAGGAATTTCACAGTGCAGTTGCGTACGTGGCAAATAAAACACCACTGGTAGCTCAGGACTGCTCTTTAGTTGTTGATAGGATGACTCAGTGGCTGATAACATCTGGGAAGAAAATGTTCCTGAATCTGGAGGTACGAGTTTTCACACCTCTCCGCTCTCCCGTCAGGCAAGAGGTACAGAAGAGGGAGTGACCGGGGTGAGTCTAGTCCTTGATTATGCTGGAGGCCTTGCTGAGGCAGCGTGAAGTGTAGATGGAGTCACAGGAAGGGAGGTTGGTTTGTGTGATGGTCTGGATTATGTCCACAACTCTCTGCAATTTCTTGCGGTCTTGCTTGGAGCTGTTCTCAAACTATGAACCCCGATAAAATACTCTCTACGGCACATCTGTAGAAGTTGGTGAGAGTTGTTGGGGATGTGCCAAACGTCCTAAGAAAATAACAGTGTTAGTGTGCTTTCTTGGCCATTACTGGTCCAGGTTAAATTGCTGGTGACATTCACTCCTAAGAACTTGAACCTTTCAGCCATCTCTACTTTGCGTGATCTATCCTGAATTGATCACCACCTCCCAAGACCGAGACACTTTGTCAAGGCTTTGAGGCTGCTCAGAAATATAAAAATGTTATTCCGTAAATGAGTGTTATCTTTACATTTATCAATAATAAATAAGATTTCTCTATCATCATCTCTGTAATTCCATTCCAGTGATGCACAGCTCCTTTTCTCATCTCTTGGAACAATCACATTTCATCTGTACACCCTGACTGCGGTGCTGATAGAGTCATCAATTGTTCTTCATCACTGTGGCCTGAGATAGATATGGGTTTTTTTTTGTTTTTTTTTTTCTTTTCAGCAATTTACAATACAATACAATACAATTCAATTTATTGTCATTTGGACCCCTTGAGGTCCAAACGAAATGTCGTTTCTGCAGCCATACATTACAAACAAATAGACCCGACACAACATAATTTACATAAACATCCATCACATTGCTGTGATGGAAGGCCAAAAAAACTTATCTCTCCACTGCACTCTCCCCCCCGATGTCAGAGTCAAAGTCAAAGTCAAAGCCCCCGGCGGGCGATGGCGAATTGTCCCGCGGCCATTAAAGCCACGCCGGGAGATGCAAGGCCGCACACCGGGTCTTGGTGTTAGAGCCCCCGGCGCGCGCTCGCCGTCCCGCAGCAATTCCAAGCCGCGCGGGGCGATGATGTAAGGCCCCGCTCCAGGTGCTCTTCAACCCCGCAACTCGGGCGGGAGAAGTCGCCGTTGCGGAAGCCCTGAAAAGCGGTCTCCCTCCAGGGACCCGCGGGCTCCTGGTGCCGCCCGCCAAACCCGCAGTTGCAGCCACCGAATCTCCGGGGGTCGGGTCGCAGCAGCGTCCACCACAGCTCCACCCGCTCTGGACTCGGCCAGCTCCGCGACGGTGAGGTGAGTAGCGGCACCACAGCCCCCGGTCTTCCTGTTGGAGGCCGCTCCTCGTTGCAGCCCCAACGACAACGGAGACCCGACAAAGAAAAGGTCGGGTCTCCCGTGCAGGGAGAGATTTAAAGTTACCCCCACACCACCCCCACCCACATACCCCAACAAAAATAACAAAAACTACATAAAAACATAGACATAAAATAATAAAAACGCAGACGGACTGCAGAGGCCGCTGCTGACGAAAGTCGCGCCGCCCACCGAAATTACCCCATACATACAATGATAACAGACAGTGACAGTCAAGGCATAATTGTGCAACAGTATGTAAGCGACCCTCAAAGCCCTTACCCTTACCCACCTTCAACCCACCCGAATCAGGTCGGAACCAAATGGGGACAAACAACACTCACATACATACACATCCACACAAATATGGTAAGATAAACGAAACAAAAAGTACTAAAAAAAAAAAAAAAAGTGGGTCACTAATAACAGTTAATAAGTAAGTAATTAAATAAATAAGTGTGGGGAGGGGGGGGGGGGGGGTTAAGGGGAGAGCAGCTGCAGTAGAGCAGAACAATGGTGGAGAGCACTCAGTCCTCTTCCGAGTCCGGGGACAAGTTGAGAGAGTTATCAAGTTCCAAGAAAGGGTTCCATGTATCTAGGAATGTCTTGGTAGAGCCTTTGAGAGAGAACCTAAGTTTTTCAAGCTTTAAATTGTAAAGCACCTCCTTAATCCAGCGGGCGTGTGTCGGGGGACAGGTGAGCCTCCAGTTAAGCAAGATCAGTCTCCGGGCTAACAAGGTTGTAAAAGCTAGAACCCGTTTCACCGCAAAAGAGAGGTTGGTGTTGGGAGGGGTACCGAAAATGGCTGACAGTGGGTTTGGAGGAATAGTCTGGCCGTAGGCTCTGCTTATCAAGTCGAAAGCACTCCTCCAAAAGGCTGCTAGCTTAGGGCAAGACCAAAACATATGGCTATGGTTGGCAGGAGATTGATTACATCTGTTGCAGGTGTCCCTAACAGCGGGGTAAATTCTAGATAATCTTGTATTTGTGTAGTGGACTTTGTGAAGGACTTTGCATTGGATTAGGCCATGACGGGCACATATGGAGGAAGAATGGGTCAAGTCCAAGGCAGAGTCCCATTGCTGGTCTGTTAGTTTCGTATTCAGCTCACCCTCCCACGCAGCTTTTAATGAGGTATGAGGTTTCAATATAACCGACCCTAACAAGTTATACAAAACAGAGATGCATTTCTTCCGGTTGGGATCTAGAGCTAAGATGGTATCGGTCAGGGTTTCAGGGGGGCGATTTGGGAAATGGGGGAATGTCTTCTTCACAAAATCCCTAATCTGGAAAAAACAAAAAAGGTGGGCGTTTGGGAGGCTATAGTTGGACGAGAGCTCCGCAAAAGACGAAAAGATGCCATCCTTGTATAGGTTTTTGACACTACTGATACCGTTGCTATGCCAGGTTTTGAATGCGTGGTCTGTACTTGAAGGTTTAAAGATGTGGTTTTTAAGCAGTGGGGTCAAGGTGGAAGGGCCTTGTAAACTGAAGTTTTTCCTGAGTTTACTCCATATCTTGAGCGAGAGGGACGCAATTGGGCCTGCACCCACAGATGTTATAGGAAGGGGGAGTTGGGAGCATAGGACAGACTGCAACGGGAGATGTGAACTCGCCTTTTCCATGTGTACCCAGGTCGGTAGGTGGTCGCAATCATCATTCATCCAATACAGGGGTTTTTGCAAGTTAGCTGCCCAATAGTATCGCCTAAAGTCAGGAAGTGCCAAACTGCCGTCACTCTTAGGAGACTGCAGTATCGCCCTACGGATTCTAGCTGGTTTGCTACCCCATAAAAATTTAGATATTGTCCTTTCTAATTTATCAAAAAAAGATTTAGTGATAAGTATAGGGACATGCTGGAAAAGATACAGGAATTCGGGTAGGACGACCATCTTGACCAAATTTATCCGGCCCGCGAGGGATAGCGGTAAAACTGACCAGCGGTCAAAATCTCTTTCAGCTTTCTCAACCAGAGGCAGAAAGTTTGTGCGGAACATATCAGATAAGGGTGTTGTGATAAAGACGCCGAGGTAGCGAAATCCGTCCTCTGCCCATTTGAATGAGGTTAAAGAGCGAGGGAGCTGCTTAGCCAATGAGTTAATCGGTAATAGCTCACTCTTTTGGTAGTTAAGTTTATAACCAGAATACGCGCCAAACCGTTCTAAAATATTCGTAATCACAGGGAGAGAGCTGACTGGGTTCGAGATGTACAGGAGCAGGTCATCCGCATACAATGAGACTTTATGAGTTGTGTCGAACCGTGTAATACCTTTAAAGCCCTTCTCTGAGCGTAACCAGACCACCAAGGGTTCTATCGCGACAGCAAACAGAAGTGGTGATAACGGGCAACCCTGTCTGGTACCTCTCTGAAGGGGGAAGTGGGGCGACAGTGTGCCGTTTGTTTGTACTGAGGCCACCGGGGACAAGTATAATAGACTGACCCAAAGAATAAAACTGTTACCAAGGCCAAACCTGTCCATCGCCTCATATAGGTACCTCCACTCGACCCTGTCGAAAGCTTTATCGGCGTCGAGGGAGACCACTATCTCCGGGGTCTCACTACTCGGTGAATGGATGATGTTAAGGAGACGCCTAGTGGGAAGACTGTCGGCCTGGTATGAACCTTGTTTGGTCTAACGAGATAATAGAGGGCATCACTCGTTGAAGACGGAGCGCAAGGGCTTTAGAGAGGATTTTGAGGTCCACATTCAGGAGTGAAATTGGTCTATAGCTACTACAAAGCAGGGGATCTTTCTCCTTTTTAAGAATTAGGGAGATAGTAGCCCACGACAAGGTGGGCTGTAGGCGACGATGTAAAAACGCCTCATTGTACATATCTCTGAGGACTGGTGCGAGGATAGCCGAGAAAGCTTTGTAATATTCTACAGTGAAGCCGTCAGGGCTGGGTGACTTTCCGCTTTGCAGCGATGTGATGGCTGCTTGGACCTCAGCAACAGTTATGGGACCACCCAAGTCTCTCGTGGCTTCATCGTCAATTCGGGGAAACGTCATACTACTGAGCATGTCACCTGCAGTGGGAGGACAATCGGCAACGTATAGTTCAGCGTAGAATTTAGCAAATGCTTCATTAATTCTAAGAGGATCAGTATGAATCTCCCCTTAGCTGGATCTAATGGCTGGAATTAGCCGTGAAGTCGCCTCGGTTCTGGCCTGATGGGCCAAAAGCTTCCCAGCTTTATCCCCAGATTCAAAAAAGTGTTGCCTAGATTTAAGCAGTCGTAGCTTTGCTTTATTAGTAGACGTGAGGTCAAAGTCTGTTTGTAACCTAAGGCGTTCTCTATAAAGGTTAGGGTCTGGGTCAGATGCATATTTGTCATCAATGTCCTTTATTTTTTGTAACAGGTCTGCTGTTTGGGACGTCTCGGTTCTTTTCAGGTTGGAAACAAAAGAGATAAGTTGCCCCCTAATATAGGCTTTTGAAGCTTCCCAGAGTATACCTCTTTCTATGTCCGGCGAGTCATTCAGCTCAAAATATAAGGTGATTTGGGAGTGCAAGAATTGCATGTATTGAGCCTCTGCTAATAATGAGGAGTTGAACCTCCACTGTTTAAAGGGGTTAGTTCGTTTACG
Organism: Amblyraja radiata; assembly: GCF_010909765.2. Classification (NCBI taxonomy): domain Eukaryota; kingdom Metazoa; phylum Chordata; class Chondrichthyes; order Rajiformes; family Rajidae; genus Amblyraja; species Amblyraja radiata. Next base: position 37,971,309 of record NC_045968.1, read on the forward strand.
AAAGTGGAGATCGATAGATATGTATTTTAATGAGCTCAATCCTGTCACACAACTGATCATTTTTATTTATTAACCTGCTGCCTTTCACACCGAGCCAGTTTTCCATCAATAACCACCCACCAATTCTTCACTACCTCCAGCAAATAAACATGAACAAACAGGGGCGGCACAGTGGCGCAGCAGTAGAGTTGCTGCCTTATGGCGCTAGGGACCCAGGTTCGATCCTGACTACAGGTGCTGTCCACACAGAGTTTGTATATTCTCTCTGTTACTGAATTGGTTTTCTCCTGGTTTAATTTAGTTTACTTTAGAGATGCTGCATGGAACAGGCCCTTCGGCCCACCGAGTCCAGGCTGACCAACGATACCTGCACATTATTTGTCATCAATGTCCTTTATTTTTTGTAACAGGTCTGCCGTTTGGGACGTCTCGGTTTCACCGAAACCAATGAACCTACAAACCTGTACGTATTTGGAATATGGGATGAAATTGGACAACCCGGAGAAAAACCCACGCGGCCACAGGGAGAATATACAAACTCTGTACAGACAACATCTGTAGTCAGGAGCAAAAGCCGGGTTTCTGGTGTTGTAAGGCGCGATCTACCGCAGCGCCACACCGCTGCCTGGTTCCTCCCACACTCTAAAGACGTTCAGATTCATAGGTTAATTGGCGTCTGTGAATTGTAAATTGCTCCTAGTGTGTAGGAGAGTGCTTCAAGGTCGGCTGATGGAGGCATCCCCGGGACACAAAGGCAGTCGGGCCAGGAGAGGGACGTCGGTTGGTGGGCCGAGCCTGTCGAGGGTGACGGAGGAGACCCTGCAGCAAGCCTGGGGCTTAGCTGGATCAGGAGCCGCTCCAGTGCATCGAGCGCATGGACCGGACTTTGGACATTTTGTAAATGACGCCACAAAATGGTGACCAGTGCATGTATGATCTATGCAAAAACATATTTTACTGTGCAGTACACACATGACAATGAAGCACTAATTAAGCTGTTCCTCAGTACACGTGACAATAATAAACATAAACCTCAACATAACGCATGGTTGTCCTGGAAGTAGTTGGGGCAGGAATGATTGTAACATTCTATGGTGGCTTAACAACCAATGGTTTATTGATAGTAAGATTAAACGAGAACTTACCAGTTTGAAGTTTGATCTGTATTTTATGAGGAGTTACGATGAGGGATTACGTGAAGAACCCCGCCACGATGCATGCGTGTCATTCTTCAAAGCAGCGGTGTGAATTCACAAATAACTGTAATGACTAAACATAGTAAGATTAGAGAAGAGATACCAGTTAAGTATATGATCAAGGGTGGGAGCGGAGGGCATGTAATCCCTCATCGTAACTCCTCATAAAATACAGATCAAACTTCAACCTGGTAAATTCTCGTTTAATCTTACTATTTTACTTCGGAGTCATTGAGTGACTACGTGAAGATTTTAAAGCTCTGTCATTTCATGCCGTGGAAACGAGTCCATGCATCACGTCTGCCTTGATGACTGTAGGAGGAATTGTGTTAACATAATTTGGACATGAATTCGACATTGAAATCATAAAATTTATTTGTTTGGGTATGACTTAAATTGTATATTGAGGCCTGCTGATCCCTGTCTGTTCTGCTTACTAACTCATAGATATGAAACGTAATATTTTCTGTTGAGGAAGTCATGTTGTCCAGTCATAGTTTATGCAGTGACTGTACCCTCTGTGCCGTGACCAATGCCATTAGCATGACTGTTTTTAATGTCAGTCTGTGTAGGGACAGAGCTGTTGCTGGAGACCAATTCCTGAGCATCTTCAGTATAATACTTACATCCCATATTTGGGAGTACCTGGTTCTTGGGGGATTAGTATTAAAAATTCCCCTCATAAGTTTTGTTACCAGTGGGTGAGTCCCAACAGAGTAACGCTCTGTCCCCTGCCATGGGTAAGTCGATAGGGCACTTCTGGCGCAGTTGATGGCACTGTAACTGAGCCCCTCATCATAGTGGAGGCCTGCCAGATATTCCAGAACAGACGGGATGTTCATGTCTCTGTAGGTGATGTTGTTTTTATGGCAGTGCATCGCCCACTTCCTGATATAGACCAGATACTGTTTTTTGGTTGATTGTCTTTGGGCCGCCGAGATCATGTTCACTGTTCAGTCCGTCAGTCCCAGTTGTAGTAGAGGTGTTTTTAAAACTCTACAAATTAATAAGTTCAAATGTTTATGGCATGGGTGGCTATCCCTTGTTACGGGATGTAGCAATAAATCTGGTCTATGTGGGATGGTGATACATGGTTCTAATACCATGTTTAATACCACTGGGAACCATGGTTGAGTAGGCCAATCGGGTACTACCAATACCAGATGCAGAGTCTTGTTGTATTTTCCTTAATACCCGACTGATGAGGCAGGAAGGAGGGATTGCGTAAATAAACAATTTCCCCCCAATGCAGCGAAAATGCATCTGTCGCCTCTGCCCCAGGGTCTGGTTCCCATGGAACATAATTTGATAACTGGTGGTTATGTCTGGATGCGAATAGATCGATATCTGGTGTTCCATATTTTGCTGTAATATCAGCAAATACTTTTTTATTCAACATCCATTCGGTGTTTTCATTAAATTTGCGTGACCTGGTGTCTGCCACTAAATTTAGTCTTCCTGGTAGGTAAGTGGCTGATATCCAAATATCTCTCTGGATACACCATTGCCAAATTGTATTAGCCAGATTGTCACATGATGTCGATTTGTTTCCACCCATGTGGTTAATGTATGCTACCACGGTGGTATTATCTCTCTGTAGTCTAACATGCTGGTGATATGATCCAGTACAATATGACTTTAGGCCGTGGAATGCACCCAACATTTCCAGGTAGTTTATGCCCAGTGTGAGTAATAATGATGCCTCCTGAGCAGTCCATCTACCTCCACAGCTGGTGATGGTATTGGTGGCTCCCCACCCAAGTGCACTGGCATCAGTTTGTAGTACCATGGAAAGGTTACTGACAATGATTGGATTGGAACAAAGCCAGATGTTATCTATCCACCATTTTATTCAATTTTAGCTTGATTGGTAGTTTCATAGGTCTGCCAAAGTGACCTGCATTAATTTAGAGTGCTTGTATTTTTGCTCTCTGTAAGTTTTGGTAATGTAGAGGTCTAAATTGTGTGGCTGGAAAAAGAAAGGAGAAACAATCGCTCTATTATAACATTAAACTCCGCAGAAAGGGGACTACCAACCAAGTCTGTTTTTCTAGGGTCTACTTTCTTTCTTTACTTCCTTCTCTAACTTCTTTTCTAAGGGGCTTTCTTTTCTCAACACTCTCTTGCACCTTCACGACTCTTGCACACTTTCCTTAATTCCTTTACTTCTATCTTTTTCTTAAAGCTCAAAAAATGAAGTGGTACAAAAAATGTATTAAGACATATGTGTTGTGTATTATTGTAACTTACCGTACTTCTAATAAAAATAATTGTAAAAAATAAAATAAATAAATAAATAAATAAATAGATAAATAAAGTAAATTGTGTGGCTGGAAAGGCAGCCATCATTATGCCAATTACTTTGGCTACCAATCTGATGGATGGTTTGCTGATGTCAGTGAGGTTTTTATAAGCCTCTATTAAATCTCTAGCCTTTCCCTTAGGCAGAGTCACCGACATGTGAACTGAGTCAATGGTGAACCCCAAATAGTCCATAGTAGTGGAAGGCGTTAGTTTAGATTTAACTGGATGGATAATAAATCCCAGTTTTTCAAATAACTGTTTTGTGGCTGTTACAGTTTGTTTGGCCAATTCCAAAGTTTTGCCCGCAATGAGTATGTCATCTAAATATGCCATGACCATGTGTTTACGTTTCCGTAGAAACGCTAGGGCTGGTCTCAAAATGTTTGTGAACAGCCTGGGGCTGATGACCCATTTGGCAGTGCTTTATACTGCCAGATTTCCCATTCAGTTGAATTTTAAGTAACATCTGTGGTCACCTCGTATAGGCAATGAATATTAAGCATCTTTTAAATCGATGCTGGCCATGAAGTAACCTTTGGAGATTAATTGTTTAGCAGTAACAAAGGTATCCATTTTGTCAGATCTATGGTGATGCGACAACCACCATCTTTTTTGTTTTTCATAAATATATTGGACACGAATTCTAATGGTTCGTGTTGAGTTTTCTCAATTACACCTTTTATGTAAAGCTGCTCCAGTTCAGCTTGCGCTTTTGATTTTTCTTTATCAGAAGGCACGAACATTCGGTTCGGTATATGTTGATCTGGAGGGCTGTACTTGTGTATAAGCTCTATTGTATATCCCTGGATACTGCTTAAGATGTAAGTATCGGTTGTTAACATGCTCCATGCATTCAGAAAAGAGTGTAGTCTCCCCCCAACCTCCATGCTCCCTGTATTTTGTAGGGAACCAGACCTACCTACCTCCATAGTTACCAATGGCAGGTTTACTTCTTTTTGTAGGTTCTTCGCTGCTGTTGTTGCGCTGGTGTCTGGATTTTCGGTTTGGTTGGCGTTGGAGGTCCCCGCATCTTCCAAGAAGTCCGGCCTGGGCCATGGCCTAAAAAGACTCATGTTTTGAATACCGGGCCTTCGAGCTTTCACCAGTTCTGCTGGTGGGTGCGTAGGGGTGCCCATTTTATTAGTCCAGTAGGTTCCCTTGTTCCTGCACCCCTTGCACACTTGTCTTTCCTTCTGCGGACCCCTCTTCCAGGTCAGCCTAGAACTGACCCGCAGTGCTCCCCTCTGATGAGGCAGAAGCACTGTGCAGCCCTTCAAGAGGTACTGCTGTGGGTTTATCATAAGTCCCACAGTGACCCGACTCCATCTCCCGGAGTCTGTCACATTGGAGCAAATGCTCCACACACCGCTCCATCCGGCTCCAACGCTCTCGGTCGCTGGCCGCCCGCGGTTGTTCAAAGTCGGACTCCTCTGAGTCCACGACCTTGTTTGTTTTTGTGTCTAGCCTTTCCGCCCGGCTGCGTGGATCTGGCCGGTGCGGAGGCGATATCGGGCACAGCTGATCCCACTATCGGTGATCCGAGTGCCGTTGGTTGCTGCTGGCTGCCCGCTGCTCCGCGGTCCTCCCTCACCAGCTTTGTCCTTACTGCCGTGGAGTGGATCTGGCCGGTGCGGAGGCGACATTGGGCGCAGCTGATCCCATCTAGCCCACCAGCTTTGTCGCAGCCCGTTGGTTTCTCCACCTGTAATTAGCATGGTAAAAACACAAAAAAGACCGCAGCTCTTACCTGCAGTTCCAAGTTAAAATTGTCGCTACGGGGGAACGTCGTTCCACCCCGTCTCCTGCCGTTTTCGACTTGTCCAAAAAGTCGACGGCCCCATTTGAATAGTCTCCCACCCGGCCGTGGTGTTCTGGCCGGCGCGGGACCAAAAGTCGGCACAGCTGATCCCTTACGGGGCTTGTGCCTTCAGCTGCTGCTGGCTCCCGCAACTTTGCGGTCCTCCCCAGCCAGCTTTACTCACAGCACTTGTGGACACTATTTTGTCCAGCTTCCCCCCCTGTGTAAAAACAGCGTGGGGACAAAAACTACCGCAGAGTAAATCACTTACCTGCAGGTCGCGGTTTCAAACTTACCGCTGCGGGGAACACTCCACCCCGCCTGTCGTTTCGCAAGCGTGAAGCGATATGACACGCATGCGTCGTGGCGGGGTTCTTCACGTAGTCACTCACGTGACTCCAAAGTAAAATTGCAGCACAGTCATTATTGTTAGGATGTTAAGTGCTTAGGTGTTGTTAAGTGTGCAGGAAGTCCCAGAATCAATTTGGTGATGGCCATGATCCAAGGGAAGCCTCCAATATTGATGCCACGTGCATGGATGTGCAATGTAGACTCATGCAGTTCTGACCTATGTCTATTTGAAACAGGGTGACAGGTACCCACACTTGTGTTGTTCACCACGAGACTCCAGCTTCTGGAATTTCTTTCTGTGATCTTGCGTTAAGGGTATAGGGATAAAAACCCTCTCCCTCTCTCTCCCACCCCCCCCCCCCCCTCTCTCTCAACCACCCCCTCCTCCCCTCTCTCTCCCCCCCTTCCTCCACCCTAGTCGTTTAACCACAAGATCACAGGGATATCAGGGAGATCAGACCTTCCCTAGCCAACAATCAGCCTATAAGGAAACAATAGGTCAAGGTCATCTGGTGCCAGCCCTGATTTGTCCTGGTCTATTCTGTTCTCCAGTTCTCCAGCAACCACGCCCCCACCCACACACATACCCCATTTTCAGTCTGAAGAAGGGTCCCAACCCAAAACATGATCTCTCCATGTTCTCCAAAGATGCTGCCTGATCCTCTGGGTTACTCCAGCACTTTGCGTATATCAAATAAAAAAGGATGTTTAAGAAGGAACTGCAGATGTTGGAAAATCGAAGGTAGACAAAATTACTGGAGAAACCCAGCGGGTGAGGCAGCATCTATGGAGCAAAGGACACAGGCAATGTTTTGGGTCAAACCCTTCTTCAGTCAACCCTTCTTCTAAAAAAGAATAATATGTTGTCAGTGCTGAACATGCAGTGTGGCAGTGACTGTCCATTCTATTCAGCTTCTGGAACTCAGTTTCACTAACGTCAATGGAATCGAGTTTTGAAAACAAAGTGCAACGTTTCAGATCTTGAGTGGTCTGGAGGTGGAGTTTTCCTTTAGTGGGCGAGCCCTGAACTACAGTCACTGTTTAGAAAGAGGCAGCTCAAGGCACAGATTTTTTTTTCCATAGTGTTATCAGTCTTTGAAACTTCCTTTTTCAAAGTGTTGTGGAAGCCAAGTCTTTGAACATTTTTTAAGGGTGATAGATCCTTCAGAAGCAAGTGGATGGTGAGTTACCAGGAATAGGTGGGAGTAATGAGATGAAGTTACCATCAGCCACATAGGACACACAACGTGCCAGAGTAACTCAGTGGGTCAGGCAGCCTCTCTGGAGAAAAAGAATGGGTGATGTGTCGGATCGGAACCCTTCTTCAGATTGAGAGTGGACGGGAGGGAAATGGAGGTGGGAAAGGGCCAGTTTATAACCCAGCGTTATGAACATCGATTTCCCTCATTTCAAGTAACGCCTGTATTCCCTCCCTCCCCCACCGTAGTGGTCCAGCTAGTTCCACTGTTCACATCATTATATCCCCTTGTTATCACCTCTTCCGCAGCCAACAATGGGCCATTATGGGCTCCACCCTTCCTTGGCCATTTGTTCTGGCCTTTTCCTACCTCCAGTTCCCTCCCCTTAACTTTCAGTCTGAAGAAGGCTCCTGACCCAATAGGTCACCCATCCTTTTTCTCCATAGATGCTGCCTGGCCCGCTGAGTTATTCTAGCACTTGTGTCTATCTATTAGCCCATTCAATTTGTTTCTTGTTGACAGATCTTCTCCACGTTCTGGCTTCACGCAGAATAAAACCAGGACTCGCGTTTTGAAAAGGTGAATCTGTCTCGGTAATCATATTTAGTCTTCAACTGACAGTTATTCAGCTGAGGATGAAAGCAGAACTTAGCAACCGTGTAACCAATGGCAACACAATATCATTAGTACAACAGCGCTGACGATCCTAGCCCGACTGAAAGGGGATAGCTGCAATGTGCAGACGTTTGACTCCTAGACCAGATTTTTAATAACTCCTTCATTGCTTTCCCATTCAAAATGCATGACTGAACTTTGAGAGGCGATTTCAAGGCTGGTTCTATATAACAATTTTAAATATCGTTTATTTTTGTATTGAAAGCAGAAATAAAATGGAAGTAGAATTGGTATGAAAAAGGCGCTAGACACTGAAATAGGTTGCGTGAGAGAGATGATAATGAGAGGTGGATTTTCGTGTTAGGTATAGGTCCATTATTGTTATGTGTACAAATAGCTGTTCACTGTATATAATAGTTTAGGGATACAGCATGGGAACAGGCCCTTCAGCCCACCAAGTCCACACTGACCATCAATCATCCGTTCACAGTAGCTCTATGTTATTCCATTTTAATTTTCATTCCCTACACACTAGGGGCAATTTACAGAAGGCCAATTATCCTACAAACCCCCGCACTTGGAATGTGGGAGGAAAGTGGAGCACCCCAAGAATACCCAACACGGTCACAGGGATAACGTGTAAACTCCACACAGACAGCACCCGAGATTAGAATCAAACCCGGGTCTCTGGAGCTGAGGCAGCAGCTCTTCCAGCTGCACCACTGTGCTGCTCAATACAATAATAAACAATGACAATAATAAACCTAAACTTAAAGCTCTTGGCCTTTTCTATTAGTGAGGGTCCATCACTGACTCTGGCAGCTCAGCTTTCACAATGGCACCATGGTGCAGTGGTAGAGTTCCTGCCTCAGGCCACGGGCGCTGTCTGTATGGAGTTTGTACGTTCTCCCTGTGACCACATGGGTTTTCTCTGGGTATTCCGGTTTCCTCTCACACTCCAAAAGACATACTGGGTTATAGGTTAATTGGCTGGTGTAAAGTGTTATTGTCCCCTATGTGCAGGATAGTGCCAGTGCACGGGATGATCATTGGTCGACATGAACTCGGTGGGCCAAAGTGCCTGTTTTCACACTGTATCTCTGAAGTCAGTACAGCAATCTCCTTGTGTATTAATAGCATGTCTGTGTGCTCCGAAAAGCCAAGGCATTCAAATGTTGTATCTATTTATTTCATTGGCAAGTGCATAGAACATGGAAAGGTAAAGACATCTGAGAATATGAGAACTGGTGGAAGTTTGGCTACTGCACAGACAGTGACAGGAATTTCTGTTGGGGGATTTCCCAGAAGCTAGAACATTAACCAGTACAACACGGGAAAAAAGCTCGCCAGCCCATAATGTGAGTCAAACATGATGCCAAGTTAAACTAATCTCCTCTGCCTGCACGCAATCCATAACCCTCCATTCCCAGCATATCCATGTGCCTAGCTAAAAGCATCTTAAACGCCAATGTCATATCTGCCTCCACCACCACCCCCGGCAGTGTGTTCCAGGCACCCACCACTCTCTGTGTAAAAAAACATGCTTCATATCTCCCTTATAGTTGGCCTCTGTCACATAAATCTATGCCCTCAACCTCAACTAACGTCCCTTCCATTGACTCCATCTACACTTCATGCTGCCGCGGCGTGGCCACCAGCATAATCAAGGACCAGTCTGACTTCAGTCACTCCCTCTACTCCCAGATTAGATTGGGCAGATATTTTCTTAAACAATATGGGCATGATAGACCCATTGTACTACTTCTGTGCCATACATTTTCTGATTCAAATCCAAATGGAAATCCATTCAGAAGTGCATATTTAGAGTTATCATTGCAATATTATCGGTTGAAAGCATTGACAGAGGAAGACAATGAAGCACAGCGAGTGGGCGTTTGTTCGGAGGCGGCAACAACCTGGAGACGTATGTGGGCGGAGGAGTAACATCACCAAGAAGCGGAATGGATTTAATCAAGACTCTATGGAAAATAACCAATGCAAGCACCCTGGCCACTCCCTCTTCTCCCTTCTCCCATCAGGCAAGAGGTACAGAAGTGTGAAAACGCACACCTCCAGATTCACGGACAGTTACTTCCTAACTCTAATCATGCAACGGAACCATCCTATCACCAACTAGACAGCAATCCCGACCTCTCATCTACCTCATTGGAGACCCTCGGATCATATTTGATTGGACTTTATCTTGCACAAACATTATTCACGCTCCTCTTTCGTGTCCATCTTCCATGTTGCAAATGTTGACATCGCTGTCATCATCCATCCTGAAAAGGACGTAAGCTTCCGGCGACAATCAGTGGGAGCCACCACTTGTTGCAATAGATGATGGTGGTAGCAGAATTAGCTCGGGATACTTCCAGTGTCCAGCCCCGCAACGCAAACGCTTCTGCTATGGGGCCATTATTCACGTTTATCATGTATCTGAACACTGTGGGCGGCTTGATTGGAATCATGTATCATCTTTCACTGACTTGTTAGCACACAAAAGCTTTTCACTGTACCTCAGTACATGCGGCAATAAACTAAACTCAAAAACAGCTGTGAGCGGAATGCATTCACTGAAGTGTCACCGACCTAGTAATCTGCTTCAGCCTCATATCCACCAAAAGGGCAGCACAGTGGTACAGCGGTAGAGTTGCTGCCTCACAGCACCAGAGACCTGGGTTCGATCCAGAGTATGGGTGCTGTCTGTACGGAGTTTGGACGTTCTCCCTGTGACTGCGTGGGTTTTCTCCGGGTGCGCCTTTTTCCTCCCACACTCCAAAGACACTGCAGATTTGTAGGTTAATTGGCTTTGGTAAAAAAACTGTAAATTGTCCCTAGTGTCGAGCATAGTGCTAGTTTACAGGGTGGTCGTTGGTTGGCGCGGACTTACTTGGCCGAAGGGCCTGTTTCCACGCTGCATCTCATAAGTCTAAAGTCCAAAGTGGTCATGCACTGAGACAAGATACAGAGTTGCTAGTTTTGGCGCCATTTTCAAGTCCCAGATACTCAAAGGTTTCAAAGGTCTCCTATTGTCACGTGTACCATTTAAGGTACAGTGATATGCAAATTACCATACAGCCATACTAAAAAAGCAACAAGACACACAACTACATAAAAGTTAACATAAACATCCACCACAGCAGATTCCCCACATTCCTCACTGTGATGGAAGGCAATAAAGTCTAATCTTCTTCCCTCAATTTTCTCCTGCGGTTGGGGAAATCGAACCATCCGTCGGGACGATCGAAGCTCCCGCAGCCGGTAATTGAAGCTCCCGCGTCGGGGCGATCGAAGCTCTTGCAGCTTGGAGTTCCCGAAGTCGGTCTCTAACCAGAGACCGCGAGCCCCATAATGTTAGACTCAGCAGGCTCCCACCATTGGAGCTCAGAGGTCGATCCCTGGCAAAGAGATCGCGGACTCCGCAATGTTAAAGTCCTGCAGGCTCCCGCGGCGGAGCTCTCGAAGTCGGTCTCCAGCAAAGGCCGTAAATTCCTCGATATTAGGCCGCAGTGCGGACGGAAATACGTTACGGAAACAAAATCGCATCTCCGTCGAGGTAAGAGATTCGAAAAAGTTTCCCCTAACCCCCTCCCCCACCTCCCCACATAAAACAAGCTAAAGAACTCTAAAAACATACATTTAACACATACTAAAAAAACAACCAAGAAGGGGCAGACAGACTGTTGGCGAGGCAGCCATTGCTGGCGCCACCCAGTACTCAAGCCTGTTTCCTCCCAAGTTATTGAACTTGCTTCTCCTTCCTTGCATGCATGTATATGTATATGTGTGTATATGTATATGCATGTATATGTATATGCCTGTATCTGTATATGCATGTATATGTATATGGATATATATGTATATGTACGAGTATCTATATGCATGTCTATGTATGTACAGTATATGCATGTATATGTATATGCGTGTATATCCATCCAGCTATCTTACATTCCTTCTTGCTGCTTGAATGCAAAATCACCTTTGTTCTTTAAGATTTCACCCTCCCCCCGCCCCCCCCCCCCCCCCCCGCCCCTTCTAAACATTAAATCAGAACAGCATCTGACTGACTTTGCTTTACTATCCAGATATGGGAAGGCCAGCATCCACCTTAAGCCTAATTCTCAATTTCCCTTAATTGGATTCAGAGGAGCTTTGCTGAGCAGATCATGTAACAGCATATTTTGCAATGTAGGAATCATTTTACCATAACAATAAATCATAGCTGACAGCATTACAACATAATGGAGGATTGTCTTCAATTTGTCAAACCACTTCAGTGGCCATGTGGTGTATTGTATTGCAGGAAGTGAGAGTCCTAACAGGAACAGCTACACACTTTAAATGTTATATCCACAATAACATTTTAAAATGTTATATCCACAATAACATCTTTAAATGTTATATCCACAATAACATCAGGCCTGAATAAAGTGAATGTGGAGAGGATGTTTCAACTAGCGGCAGGGTCTAGGGTCTAGGGTCTAGGACCAGAGGCCATAGCCTCAGATTAAAAGGACACAATTTTAGAAAGGTGATTAGGATGAATTTATTTAGTCAGAAGGCGGTGAATCTGTGGAATTCATTACCACAGACGGCGATGGAGGCCAAGTCAATGGATACATTTAAGGCGGAGTTTGCCAGATTCTTGATTAGTACTGGTGTCAGGGGTTATGGGGAGAAGGCAGGAGAATGGGGTTGTGAGGGAAGGATAGATCAGCCATGATTGAATGACAGAGTAGACTCGATGGGCTGAATGGCCTAAGTTTGCTCCTAGAACCGATGAACGTACATTTATACAATAATTGTATACAGGCCTGGTACAAGCAGCTCATAACTGCATACCAGCTTTATGGGAATGAGAGGATAGGATTGGATGGGAGAAGCTGGAGCAAAAAAAAACGACCACATGACCTCATCGCCATGGTAACCCTGGTCCCACTTTATCAAAGATATTCCCCTTGTCCTCTCCATTCCTCCCAGATCCTCTACCGCACCAGTAGAGTTGCTGCCTTACAGCGCCAAAGACCCAGGTTCGATCCGGGCTATGGGTGCTGTCTTTATGGAGTTTGTACGTTCTCTAATCATTGCGCGGATTTTCTCCGGGTGCGCCACAATGCTGCCCCAAATTCCCTCTGTGAAAACACCATCTCCTCCTCTACCCTATCAGTTCCCTAACTCCAAACATCCCTCTCACAGCTTTCTTCTAGAAAAACAAGAGCTCCAATTACCTGTTCAAATCCTGTGGTCAATGAAACGTGAGGGGAATGCAGATTCGGATCTTGCCTGGGGCCAAATAAATTATTCACTGGCCTGATACCCAAAGCACTGGTTGGCATTCCTTGAAGTCTTTCAGTCTGTTATCAGTTTAGTTAAAATAAAATGATGGTTTGGGAGTTGGTGTGTTTTTAACACATCAAAAGATAATAGAGATTAGAACATAGAACACTACAGCACAGGAACGGGCCTATCGGCTCACAATGTTTGTGCCGAATGTGATGCCGAGTTGATCTCATCTGCCTGTACATGATCCATCTATATAACTAAAAGTCTCATCTTGACCACTTCCTGTCTGCGCTGTATATTGATTTTAGAAAAAAACGCTACCATATATCGCTGTAGTTTTTTGGCCATCTTACTCACAGTCCTCCTCCGTTGAGGCAGCCCCGAGGATTTTTCCGATCGATGAAAAATAAAAAAGTTATGAACGTTTAAAAAATATTGAGATCAGCTGATTGGTCATCTCGCCTGTCAATCACAATGATAAAGATAACGCCCTTCTGGGGGGGGGGGGGGGGGGCAGGAGTACAAAGCCCAAATGGTATGAAATTGGATTTGAATTTGGTGGTCTGCACTCTGCTTGAAATGGTATGAAATTGCATTTGAATTTGGTGGCCTGCATTGCTTGAAATTGTATGAAATTGCATTTGAATTCGGTGGCCTGCACTGCTTGAAATGGTATGAAATTGCATTTGAATTCGGTGGCCTGCACTGCTTGAAATGGTATGAAATTGCATTTGAATTCGGTGGCCTGCACTGCTTGAAATGGTATGAAATTGCATTTGAATTTGGTGGCCTGCACTCAGCTTGAAATGATATGAAATTGCATTTGAATTTGGTGGCCTGCACTCTGCTTGAAATGGTATTTCAAGGAATAGCCGTGAGTGAGCTGCCAGCCTATCAGCCATGAGTCAATCAACTGCCAGCTCACCAACCGTGAGTCAATCAACTGTCAGCTCACCAGCTGTGAGTCAGTCAACTGCCAGCCCACCAGCCGTGAGTGAGTGAGTGAACTGCCAGCCGACCAGCCGTGAGTGAGTGAACAACCAGCCCACCAGGCCTGAGTGACTGAGCTGCCAGCCCAAGAATTCATTCGGCCTACAATGTCCATACTAGCACTCCAGAAAGCCCCCCCCCCTCCCCCCACTGGCCACCAATATTGGAATTGGTGGAGAGGTGGAATAATGCGTTGGGGGACCAGCCTTCCCGTGTGAACATGGGACCCAACGGGTCCCAGTTAGTCTAGTATTCCTCTATTTCTCACATAGCCATGTGCCTATTGAATAGCCTTTTAAACACTATGATCATACCTGCTTACATCACCAGCCCTGGCAATGCATTCCAGGCCCCCACCCCTCTGTGTAAAAAAGACTTGCCCTGCATATCTCTATTAACCTTTCCCCCAATATCTTCTCACCTTATAGCTATGCGTTCCAGTGTTGGATATTTCCACCCTGAGAAAAAGGTTCTGTCTGTCTACCCTATCTATACCTTTTATTATCTTATGTTCTTCAATCAAGTTTCCCCTTAATCTCCGACGTTCCAGAGAAAACAATGCAAGTGTTTTCCAACTTCTCCCGATAGCAGTAAACGAGGCAGCATTTTCCAACTTCTCCCGATAGCTGTAATTCAGGCAGCATTCTCCAACTTCTCCCGATAGCTGTAATTCAGGCAGCATTCTCGTAAACAAGAAAACCCAGAAACACCTGAGAGTTAACATTTCAGATATCAACGTTTTTGATTGATTTATTGAAAAATATAGCATGGAAAAGGTATCTTCAGCCTGAGTCCGCCAATCATTGGCATGGACTTGATGGACTGAATATTGGGTTGCATTGGCAACGTTTCACAATAGTTCTTTGTTATCCCTCAGTTCCGTAGTTTCCATTTCATAGAGTCAAGGGTCATACAGCACAGAAACAGGCCCTTCAGACCAACTGTCCATGCCAGCCAAAATGCACCATCTAAGACAATCTCATTAGTTCATGTTTGGTCCATATCCCTCTTAATCTTTCCATTTACCAGTCTCAATGTCCTTTGAATATTGTTACAGTACTATTTAGTTTAGTTTAAAGATTCAGCAAGAAAACAGGCCCTTCGGCCCACCGTCCACTGATCAGGCATTCACACTCATTTCACTCCCTACACACTGGTGGCAATTTACAGAGGTCAACCGACCTACAAACCTGCTTGTCTTTGGGTCGTGGGAGGGAACCTGAACACCCAGAGTACACACACGGGGTCACAGGGAGAACGTGCAAACTCCTCACACACAGCACCTGTGGTCAGGATCAAACAAGGGACTCTGGCACCGTGAGGCAGCGGCTCTACCAACTGCGTCACTGTGCCACCCTTATTTGAGAAGATTGGGATGGCACGATTTAGAAGCCAACCAAAAAAGCTTTGCCGGTCAAAACAAGGGAGGCCATTGGAATGATTCCAAAAAACCAAATTCTTACTTTCAAGGATTTTTTTTGAACCTTTCCCCATGGTAAACATCTTTTCAGATCAAACATATCCAATAAATCTATCACAGGAAGCTGTTTCGGAGAGTAATTCAATGCTGTGCCTCTCTATAGGAACATCCACAGAGGCGGCACAGAGTCACTGCCTCACAGCACCAGAGACCCGAGTTCGATCCCAACTCTGGGTGATGTCTGTACAGAGTTTGTACATTCTCCCTGTGAGTGTGTGTGTTTTCTCCGGGTGCTCCGGTCTCCTCTCACATTCCAAAGACGTGCATGTATGGCGGTGAATTGGCTTCTGTAACATTTTTATTGTCCATAGTGTGTAGGATAGTGTTAGTGTACGGGGTGATCGCTGGTTGGCATGGACTCAGTGGGCCGAAGCGCCTGTTTCCAAGCTGTATCTCAAAAACTAAAACCAAGTGCACATGATTAAATGTGTTCAAAAGGGAACTGCAGATGCTGGAATATCGAAGGTACACAAAATTGCTGGGGAAACTCAGCGGGTGCAGCAGCATCTATGGAGCGAAGGAAATAGGCGACGTTTCGGGCCGAAACCCTTCTTCAGACTGGTCATGATTAAATGCTGTGCATGTGTTGGTACAGTCATAGGTCACGGATGTATGTGGAATACAAACATGCTGGGAACCTTGCTGTCGTCTAATTGTGCCCTGTTTATGCTTGCATAACAACATAATGAATCCTACAAAAATTCTGTAAAAATGACTGCACTTCCAGACATTCAGTATAATATGCATATATAATGCACAAAAGAAAGACAATTGGTTGGAACATTAATTAAACATTGCCTGCAATCATGCACAGAAAAGTCAATATTTATGTTGTACAGTCTCTCTTCCATGGATTTGTTTCATGCTCTGTTTAGTTCCTTTATAGACAGAATCTTATAATTGTTGTCTATCGAGGCTACATAGAGTAATTTTGTCTGTCCCATAACTCCACATTTTTAGTTTAGTTTAGTTCAGAGATACAGTATGGAGACAGGCCCTTCGGCCCACCAAATCCATGCTGACCAGCGATCCCCGCACACCAACACTATCCTACACATACTAGGGACAATTTTACCAAGCCAATTAGTTTACAAATCTGTATGTCTTTGGAGTGTGGGATGAGACTGGAGCACCCAAAGAAAACCCACGCAGGTCACAGGGAGAACGTACAAACTCCATATTGACAGCACCTGTGGTCAGATTCGAACCCGGGTCTTGAGCCCTGTAAGGCAACAATTCTACTGCAACGCCACCGTGCTGTACAACTTTCACTGTGGCCCTATAAATTATTCCCTCTCAAGTACATTTCAAAATCCCCTTTGAAGATGTTGATTGATCCTTTTTCCACCAACCCCATGGCCGGTGAATTCCATTTCCATGAATATTTCTTGTGTAAAATTGTTCTTCCTCACATCTGCCTTTGTATCCCTTGTCCACATGCTAAAGCGGTAGGTGTACCATGGTCCATGGAACATTTTCTAATGGGGACAATTTTCCTCTATTTACCCTATAAAAAGCATCTATTATCTTATCCACTCCACCTCTTCTTCATTCAACTATGCTTTAAATATAATAATTCCAGTTTCTCAAGACCTATCTTGTGGCAGATATCCCTCAACAATAGGATCCCTCCAGTAAATCTGATCCTTGTGTTGGACCTAAACATCCTTCTCAAAGTTAGATGACCAGATAACCCCAACTGTGGCAAAAACTAATGTTATATGTGGTCATTAACAGCAAAGCCAAGTCTTATTTCCCATCCCTGGTCTCCCACATGTGAGTTGTGTCAAGAACTGCTCAAGCATTGTTGCTTCACTTGTTACTGAAGAAGTGTCCCGACCCGAAAGGTCACCTAGCCATGCTCTCCAGAGATGTGGCCAGACCCACTGAGTTACTCCAGAACTTTGTGTCTCTTTTTTGTAAACTAGCATAGGGAAGAGGCTATTCCTGAGCCTGGACATTACAGTTTTCAGGCTCCTATATCTTCATCCAAATAGCAAGAGTGAAATGAGAGCATGGCAAGTGTGATATATGTTTCTGACGATGCTGGCTGCCTTTTTGAGGTATTGACTCCTGTAAATCCCCTCGATGGTGGGGATGTCAGTATGTGGGATGGACCGGGCAGTGTTCACCACTCTTCTTTGTTCCTGGGGGTTCGAGTTGCCAAACCAGGGTGAGATAAAACAGTCAATATGCTCTTTACTGCACACCTGCAGTTCATCCCTTTAAAGACAACAATAATGGCCCGTTGAAGGGGAAGTTACAATTGTGGGAGACCCAGGCAAAATGATAAGCAAGTGTAAAAAAAGCAAGAGCCCTTGACATATTAAGAGATGAACATAGTACAAATCTTGCAAGACGAAAGATGTCTTTTTAGTTTTTAGTTTAGTTTAGACATAGTGTGGAAACAGGCCTTTCGGCCCACCGGGTCTACGCCGACCAGCGATCCCTGCACATTAACACTTGCCTACACCCACTAGGGACAATTCTTACTTTTACCAAGCTAATTAACCTACAAACCTTTACGTCTTTGGAGCGTGGGAGGAAACCGAAGATCTCGGAGAAAACCCACGCAGGTCACGAGGAGAACGTACAAACTCCGTATAGACAGCATCCATAGTTGGGATCGAACCCGGGTCTCCCGCGCTGCATTTGCTGTAAGGCAGCAACTCTACCACTGCACCACCGTGACCACCCAGATTTGAATTTGATATTTATTTCAACATGTTGTGCAGAAAGTGCAAGATTACTTTAATGCAAAGCCATTCGGAAAAAATCTGAAATTGAAAGTTGAGACAAAGAGCCAGAACCACTGAAGCAATTAGTGAGGATGCTATTTCATTAATGTGTGCACTCCCTGCATTGCAGTTCTGGTGCCCATGCAGATCATGCTTTAGGTGATAGATTTGTGCAGATGAACAAATTCACAGAACATAGAACAGTTTTTTTTCACCTTCCATCACAGTGAGGAATGTGGAGGAGTCACTGTGGTGGATGTTTATGTTAAAATGTATTTTGTATGTTCCGTTGCTTTTTATTTGTATGACTGACTTGGCAAATGAAATTCCTCGTATATTGCAAAACATACTTGGCTAATAAAGTATTATTGTGATTGTGATTTTGATTGTACAGCACAAGAACTGTCCATTTGGCCCACAATGTGTGTGCCGAACATGGTGCCAAGACCATCTTTTACCTGCCTGCTCATAACCTATATCCCTCCTTTCCCGGCATATCTATATGCCTATCCAAAAGTATTTTAAAGGCCACTGATGCATGAGTCTCAACCACATTCCAATCACCCACCACTTTCTGTGTAAAAACACATACCCCGTACAACTCCTTTAAACCTTGCCCCTCTCACCTTAAATTTATGCCCTCTAGTATTTGATTTTACTTCGGAGTCACGTGAGTGATTCTGTGAAGAACCCGCTCAGCACGCATGCGCGGCATTACGCCAGCAGTGCAACAAGCGGCTACAGTGGGAGTCAGGCGCTCCCGCTGCAATTTAAAAGACGGACCGTCAGGTAAGTGAACTGAGGTCGGCTTTACTTACCAAAGAAGAGCCGTCTGATTTCTCTTTCAGAAATGAGTACACCAAAGACAAGGCTCTTAAAGAAATCTGTCCCCCGTTCGACTCCACCAGAGGAGCGTTCCATCAGGGGGGGGCAGCAACAGGCGGTAGGAACGCTAACCGAGCGCTCCGCTATCACCGACACCGTGCCGAGCCCAGCCCCGCTAGCGCCTGAGCAGCGGGCTAGAGGGAAAGCTACCAGGAAAAGCGTCCGGCTGGTGGTTTCCGACACGTCGGACGGGGACGTCTCTCCACCCGGGCGGGTGAGAGACAGCCGCCTGAGCCGCCTGGAGCGGCTCTTGGAGCAGGTGCTCCAGCGAGGTGCGCCCCAGGAGGGGCGCTCTCGCAGAGGGAGGTCAGGCACTCCCTCCACAGTGCCTTGTGCACTGTCCATTGCTTCCTCCTTACCAGAGGATAGCTTTGGTGACCAGGACTGGGCTGGTCAAGAAGAGGGGACGACGGCTGAAGATCTCGGGAGTATGCAAGGGGTGCAGGAACAGGAAGAGCTGCTTGGTGTAGTGGACCGCTACGTGGCAACCCCACATGCAGGAAGACCGTTAGAAGCCAAACTAGCGGCCAGCATCAACCACCTCTCCAACAGGGCTCTACAGGAGCAGGTGGTCAATGATGCTTTAGAAACATATACAGCGCCGGAGAACTGTGAGTCCCTCAAAGTGCCAGCTGTAAACAGCCAAATCTGGGGGCACGTTGGGCCAAACATCCGACACCACGAGCTAAAACTGCAGCGGATCCTCAGGCTCCTGACGTCGGCCATCACTTTGTTTGCTCGTTCCGTGGACAACACCGAGATGACCACCACTCAACAGGATACTCTCGCGCTGTTGTGCAATACGCAATTTGAGATCAACAACCTGCGTAAAAAAATAATAAAACCTGCCCTCAATCCTAAATTTGCGGGGTTGTGCAAAACCCCAGCCTCTGAGCCAGACATACTGCTCTTTGGCAATGACCTCCCTAAGTGAATGAAGGATATGGCCGAGGCCTCAAAAACTCATGGTCTCATGAAGGCAGGGCATGGGACGAGCAAACCTAGAACAATAAACACCAAGTGGCAGCACCCCGTCGCGTCCACCAGTCGACGTCCACCATATGGGACTGGTGAAAGCTCGGGGTCCGCATTCTATCACCGTAAGTCTTTTTTAGACCAGGGCCCAGAGCGGACCCCATGGAAAATGCGCCACCCCCCAACATCAACGCCACATCAGACAACACGCAAGCCTCGTGGGACCGGCGGGAACCAGAGGAAATACCCATAACCATGGAGGTAGGTGGGTCTGGTTCCTACCAGCATATAGAAAGAAGGGGCTTAATACTAACAGGGGGGAGATTACACCAGTTTAAAGCAGCATGAGAGTCTATCACGAGTGATCAGTATATACTCAATGGCATTAGTGGATACAAAATACAATTCATAACAGGCAAATTGCCACCAGTTCAACATTTACCCCAAAGGGTATTTTCCCTCTCAGTGAAAGAAAAACGAGAGGGACAAGTTGAACTGATGAGACTAATTACAAAGGGTATCATTGAAAAAACAAAACATGAACCCTTGGAATTTGTATCAAATATATTCACTAAAACCAAAAAAGATGGTGGATGTCGCATCATCATTGACTTAACATCACTAAATATGTTTGTTAAGTATATACATTTCAAAATGGAAAGGTTTGTTACTGCCAAACAACTAATTTCCAAAGGATACTACATGGCAAGCATTGATCTTAAAGATGCTTACTATTCAGTACCTATTCACAAGGATCATCGCAGATACCTGAAGTTTACCTGGATGGGGCAAATAATGGCAGTTTAAAGCGTTACCCAATGAATTAACATCAGCCCCAAGATTATTCACCAAGATATTAAAACCAGCCTTGGCAATATTAAGAAGACAAAAACATATTGTCATGGCATATCTTGATGATATCTTAATAGTAGGCAAAACCATGGAATTGACTATGTCAGCTGTATCAGCTACCAAACAGTTGTTCGAAACCTTGGGATTTGTCTTACATCCAGATAAATCTAAGTTGAAGCCATCCACAACTATGGACTACTTGGGCTTCACAATTAATTCAGTCCATATGACTGTAACTTTGCCAAGAGACAAAACAGTTGCATTGGCACAATCATGCAACAATCTAATGGTCAACAAACGACCATTGGGAAAATTGGGAAAATGGTAGCAGCATTTCCGGCTACGCAATTTGGACCTTTGCACTATCAAAACTTACAAAGAGCAAAGGTACAGGCACTAAAATGACATGCAGGTCATTATGATCGTGTCATGAAGTTACCCACTGAAGCAATATCAGAACTACAGTGGTGGGCAGAAAACGTTTGGCATAGTTTCAGCCCTATTATCATCACTAACCCTACGCTAGTTATCCAAACAGATGCCAGTGCTCAAGGCTGGGGAGCAACTAACGCCATATCCAGCACAGGTGGTAGATGGACTAACCCTGAGTCGTCATTACTACTTACACTGGGCATAAATTATCTAGAGAGATTGGGTGCCTTCTATGGTTTAAAAGCATATGCATCAAATATGCATCACTTGCATGTTCGGTTACAAATAGATAATACTACGGTGGTGGCCTACATTAACCATATGGGCGGCATAAAATCGTTATCATTCAACAAGTTGGTTGACACAATTTGGCAATGGTGTGTCGAAAGACATATTTGGCTATCAGCAACTTACCTACCAGGTAAGCTAAATACAATGGCAGACACCAGGTCACGTAAATTTAATGACAACATCGAATGGATGTTAAACCCCAAAATATTTGCAAAAATTGTCAAGCAATATGGCACGCCAGATATCAATTTATTCGCATCAAGGCTAAATCACCAGATACCTATGTATGTCGCCTGGGAACCAGACCCTGAGGCAGCAGCGGTAGATGCGTTCGCGCTGGATTGGGGAAATTTCTTCTTCTATGCATTTCCTCCCTTCTGCCTCATTAGTCGGGTACTACGCAAAATACAAATGGACTCTGCTTCAGGTATTTTGATAGTACCCGACTGGCCTACGCAGCCATGGTTCCCGATACTCCATGACATGGTTGTTGGAACTCCGATGACATTTCCCAGTGACCCAGAATTATTAAAACACCCAGTGTCTGGCATAAGCCACCCATGCCATGAAAAAATCAATCTCCTGGGTTGCAGATTCTGAACAGACCATTGCTGGGACTGGGATTATCAGAACAAACTGTCGACACCATGTCAGCATCCCTCCGAACATCCACCAATAAACAGTACTTGACCAATATCAAAACATGGGAAAAGTACTGCCTGGATACAGGGATCACCTACACAACTGCATCAGTCACCAACGTACTGGAATTCCTGGCCAAACTTCACTACGAAGAAGGACTCAGCTACAGTGCCATCAACACAGCGAGAAGTGCCCTGTCTGCCTACTTAACACTAGCACCAGGACAACAGGCCATGGGATCTCACCCGCTGGTGGTAAAATTAATGAAAGGCATTTACAATACCAACCCCCCTAGACCAAGGTACACCCATATATGGGATGTCAGTGAGGTCCTGACTTACCTCAGGGGATGGCCACCAGCCAGATCCCTCAGCCTGGAACAATTGACACTCAAAACGCTCATGTTAATGGCACTTGTATCCGCACAGAGGGTCCAGTCTCTACATCGGTTACGACTGGACAACATGATTACAGCTCCAGACCAGATCTCGTTTATGATCCAGGGACTGATCAAACATCGCAGGCCAGGAACGCCTAGTCCAGTCGTGATATTCCGGGCTTACCCACCAGAACCACGGTTATGTGTCATGACCCACCTACTATCTTATATAGACACAACTAACAATATTCGAGGGAGTGAAAACGCCTTGTGGGTCAGTCATAAAAAACCTCATGGTCGGGTGACGAGCCAAACCATTTCGAGATGGCTCAGGCAGGTGCTAAAAGCTGCCGGGATTGACACTAACTTGTATAAATCTCACTCCACCAGGGCAGCATCCACGTCAACGGCGGAAAGAATGAACGTGCCGATGGACCACATCCTGGCTACAGCAGGATGGGCAAGGGAAACCACGTTCAGGACTTTTTATCACAAGCCGTTGGAAAAACCTGTGTTATATGCAGAAACAATTTTACAGTCTGCAAATATTTAATTTAAGCCCAGGAGAGCAATTTTTTTTTTTTTTTATTGTTAATAAATACCGTTTTTGTTTTTCATAAAACTGATTCATTGGTTGATTACGATAACACACTTCCTCCCTCAAAGACTTCGGCAGTGATGTAGTAATAACTGTTACACGGTTTAAAATCACAGAGCTTTGAAATCTTCACGGAATCACTCACGTGACTCCGAAGTAAAATAGTAAGATTAAACGAGAACTTACCAGTTTGAAGTTTGATCTGTATTTTATGAGGAGTTACGATGAGGGATTACGTGCCCTCCGCTCCCACCCTCAATAATATGGGTCAAATTCATAAACTGATGTCTCCTTGTCTTTAGGTACACAAAGTTGCTGGAGGAACTCAGCGGGTGCAGCAGCATCTATGGAGCGAAGGAAATAGGCGACGTTTCGGGCCGAAACCCTTCTTCAGACTGATAGGGGGTGGGGAAAGAAAGAAGGACAAAGGGAGGAGGAGGAGGAGCCCGAGGGCGGGCGGATGGGAGGAGACAGCTAGAGGGTGAAGGAAGGGGAGGGGGGGAGGGGACAGCACGGGCTAGCCAAATTGGGAGAATTCAATGTTGATGCCAAGGGGACGCAAGGACCCCAGACGGAATATGAGGTGCTGTTCCTCCAATTTCCGCTGTTGCTCACTCTGGCAATGGAGGAGACCCAGGACAGAGAGGTCGGATTGGGAATGGGAGGGGGAGTTGAAGTGCTGAGCCACCGGGAGGTCAGGTAGGTTATTGCGGACTGAGCGGAGGTGTTCGGCGAAACGGTCGCCCAACCTACGCTTGGTCTCACCGATGTAAATCAGCTGACATCTAGAGCAGCGGATGCAGTAGATGAGGTTGGAGGAGATACAGGTGAACCTTTGTCGCACCTGGAACGACTGCTTGGGACCTTGAATGGAGTCGAGGGGGGAGGTGAAGGGACAGGTGTTGCATTTCTTGCGGTTGCAACGGAAAGTGCCCGGGGAGGGGGTGGTGCGGGAGGGAAGTGAAGAATTGACGAGGGAGTTGCGGAGGGAGCGGTCTTTGCGGAAGGCAGACATGGGGGGAGATGGGAAGATGTGGCGAGTGGTGGGGTCACGTTGGAGGTGGCGGAAATGGCGGAGGATTATGTGTTGTATTTGCCGGCTGGTGGGGTGAAAGGTGAGGACCAGAGGGACTCTGCCCTTGTTGCGTGTGCGGGGATGGGGAGAGAGAGCAGTGTTACGGGGTATGGATGAGACCCTGGTGTGAGCCTCATCTATGGTGGCGGAGGGGAATCCCCGTTCCCTGAAGAACGAGGACATTTCCGATGCCCTGGTATGAAATGTCTCATCCTGGGAACAGATGCGGCGTAGGCGGAGGAATTGGGAATAGGGGATGGAGTCTTTACAGGGGGCAGGGTGGGAAGACGTGTAGTCCAGATAGCCATGTGAGTCAGTGGGTTTATAATGTATGTCGGTCAGGAGTCTGTCCCCTGCGATGGAGTTGTCGGTCAGGAGTCTTTACTATGTTTACTTCAATAACTGTGTCTATCTGTGATTCCACACCGCTGCTTTGAAGTATGCCGCGCATGCGTGCTGAGCGGGTTCTTCACGTAATCCCTCATTGTAACTCCTCATAAAATACAGATCAAACTTCAAATTGGTAAGTTCTCGTTTAATCTTACTATTTTTCCATCCTGGGAAAAGGAATCCACTGTCTACCATATCTATGCCTCACATAATTTTATATACTTCTGTCAGGTCTTCCCATAATCTCCAGTGTTCCAGGTAAAACAATCCAAGTCTGTGCAACCTCTCACTGTAGCCAAAACCCCCTAATCCAGGCATCAGCATCTGCAGTTCCTTCCTACACATTTTAGAAACATAGAAACAGAGAAAATAGGTGCAGGAGTAGGTCATTCGGCCCTTCGAGCCTGCACCACCATTCAATATGATCATGGCTGATCATCCAACTCAGTATCCCATCCCTGCCTTCTCTCCATACCCCGTGATCCCTTTAGCCACAAGGACCACATCTAACTCCCTCTTAAATAAAGCCAATGAACTGGCCTCAACTACCTTCTGTGGCAGAGAATTCCACAGATTCATCACTCTCTGTGCAAAAAATGATTTTCTCATCTCGGTCCTAAAAGACTTCCCTCTTATCCTTAAACTGTGACCCCTAGTTCTGGACTTCCCCAATTGTGCCTATCCTCAGTGTAAACCATAATCTGTAGTTCCTTCCTACACATTATATTGTCCTCGGCACCCTTTCCAAAGATTCCACATCCTCCCTGTAATGTGGTGACTAGAATTGCATGCAATTGTCTATAAAGCAAATTTCTATAAAGCTGCACCACGACATTCTGACTAATACTCAATGACCCGAATTATGAAGGCAAGCATACCATATGTCTTCTTTACCACTCAATTGACTTGTGTTGCCACTTTCAGGGAGTTATGAATTTGGACCCCAAGATTCCATTGCACAAGCAAGTTGTGCAAACAAAACCTGACATTTCAACTTGCACATTAAATAGAAAAGCTGGCAGAAGTGACATCCAGGAACGGCCAAATAATTTTCTTCATTGCAAGAACTTTTTGCACCAAAAGACTGATCAGGAATCTGGAACGCACTCTCTGCAAAGCATGCAATTTCAGAGTTGGAAGTGAAAATATGATCTGCGTGTCAAGTCAGGCTAACAAACATTTTTTCGTAAGTTCATCTGAAACAACAGACAAGACTTAGAGCGACCCATTCTTAAAAATCCATTATGGTTTCTGAACAGACATTAAAAGGATAGATGGAATTTGACAAGTGTACGGATTTGGAACTGAAAGTTTCACACTTATTTCAGCAAGCAGTAATGTGAGCAGGGGTGTGTCAAATGGGGTCACAGAGTGTTAAAACCCCCTGAGTTCTGTGACACAGTGGCACAATGGTAGAATTGTTGCCTTACAGGACCAGAGACCTGGTTTCGGTTTTAACTACTGGTGCTATATGTACGGAGTTTGTAAAGTAAAGTAAAGTAAAGTAAAGTAGCCTTTATTGTCATTCAGACCTTGCGGTCTGAATGAAATTTTGTTGCCTTGCAGTCCTACATATAGTAAAAAATGGCAAAAACACACACAAAAAACACGTTCGTCCTGTGACCGTGCGGGTTTTCTCTGCGTGCTCCAGCTTTGTCCAACATTCCAAACACGTGCGGGTTTGTAAATTAATTGGCATCTATAAATTGTCCCTAGTGAGTAAAATGGAACTAGTGTTTGGGTGATTGCTGGATAACATGGCCGAAGGGCCTGTTTCCACACTGTATCTCCAAAACTAAAGTAAACTGAAAAAGAGTGTAGGAAAGAACTGTAGATGCTGGTTTAAATCGAAGGTGGACACAAAATGCTAGAGTAACTCAGCGAGACAGGCAGCATCTCTGGAAAGAAGGAATAGGTGACATTCCAGGTCGAGACTCTTCTCCAGACTGAAAAAACTAAAAAAGAATTTGGATGAAGTGTGAACGGAGAAAAAAGTGTTATTCATTGCGAATGAAAGGGTGAGAAGCATTGTTTTTTTATTGTTTTTTTATATTTTATTTTATTAGAAGTAAGTACAGTCATATGGCACCAAAGTGCCTAATATATATTTTCATAATACATTTTATGTACAACTTCTTTTTTTTTTTTGTTACATTGAAAAAAGATTAGAATAAGAAAAAGAAGTTAGATAGTAAAGGATAGAAAGATGTGAAATATATAGTGTGTGAAAAAAGAAAACGAGTAAATGAAGAAAGTTGAGAGAGAAAATAGAGAAAATAAAATAAAATAAAAAAGAAAAGGAGATCATTATTTATAATCTTGACCAACCCTCGTCCAGTCCTGAGAAGCATTATTTATTAGCTCTCATAAGCAAACATTATATTTGACAAAGATTTGGAGTATTGCATGCCATTCTGGACGCCCCATTATAGGAAGCGTGTGGAGGTTTTGGAAAGGGAGCAGAGGAGGATTAACAGAAAGATGCCTGGATTAGCGGGTATTAGTTACAGGGAGAGGTTGATCAGACTTGGTTTCTCTGGAACAGACATTAATCTAATTTATACATTAAAAAAGCACAAGTTGATCCAACTACTTGACAACCACGTATTAACACATTAATGGAGAGTCCTTTCATTGATAGTATAGTACGCAACAAAAAGGTTTTTCACTGTACCTTGACACACATGACAATACTAAACTAAACTAATGAAACCAGTTCACACATCTTCCCTTTTGATTGTGCCGTCCCTTTCCCTGATCTTAACAATTCTTTCCCTCCAACTTTAACCAGTTATGACAAAAGACCACAGACCTTTAAGATTGAATTAACTTCTCTCTCCACTGTATGACCTGATGAGTATTTCCTGCTTTTTATTTTCCTTTCTACATTTTGATCTCCCCGTTCTAAAGCCCAATATCGTTTTTTCTAGAGCCCAGGGCACATTCATAAATCACCCATTGCTAATCCCTGGAAGCAACACATTGCAAAATAGTTTCAAGCAATTTGTTGAAGCACAGGGTTAAGGTGAGAGGGGAAAGACTTTATTGCTTGGAGTGTAAGAGGCTAGGGAGTGATCTCATCGAGATGCATAAAACATGAGGGGAATAGATCGGGCAAATGCACTGAGTCTTTTCCACAAAGTAGGGGATCAAGAACCAGGAGACATGTGTTTAAGGTGAGAGAGGAAAGGTTTAGTAGGAATTTGAGTGGCCACTTTGAGCTGCCAGAGGATGTAGTTGAGGCAGGTACGATAACAATATTTAAAAGACATTTGGACAAGTGCATGGGCAGGAAAGGTTGAGGGATATGGGGTAGGTAGCGTGAATGTCGGAGGTCGGTTAAGGATGCGCCGCAGAGAGAATAGAGAATGACCTGGGTGCTGAGAACAAAGAGAGCTAATTGGGAACTACATTGAACACTTTGTAACTGTCTGCATCCCATACGTGGGGACTCTTTGCATTCTTTGTGAATGGAATGCAAAACAATGAATTTCACTGTGACATGTCACATGTGATAATGAAGTATCATTCATTCAACCAAACATAGACTAGTGTTGATGGGGCACCATGTCAGCGTGAGCAAGGTGGGCCAAAGGGCTTGTTTCCATGCTGTTTGTCAATTCAGTAGTGCAACAGGAAAGGCAAATGTAATACTGACGTGGCATTTTATTGTTCAGGGGGAAAATCTGGTCAGATGAACCAAAACTACACAAACAAACATAAACGTCAATGCTTCAAAGCTGTTGGGATTCACTCAGTTATGCATAAAGTCCAGGTTTGGCAATCAGACTGATGGACTTCTGCCAGTGAGTCGTTTATTTTGATTGTGATTATGCAATGCTTCCAGGGAATGCATATTTCTTGTCAATATAAAACAAATAATTCATATCAGAATTGGATTAGAGTGAAAGTTCTGGCTGAAAGGAATTCTTGCTTTATTTACTCTCCTCTCTTTCAAATCACCAAGCTCTCACTTTTCCTTTCATTGCCCAGATGAATATTGCCTTTGAAAGAAAAACAGAAGGAACTGCAGAAGCTGGAATCTTATACAAAACACAAAGTGCTAGAGGAAATTAGCAGGCAGTATCTGTGGAGGGAATGGACAGGCGACATTTCATAATTCATAAATCATATGAGCAGAATTAGGCCATTTGGCCATTCAAGTCTATTCTACCATTCAATCATGGAGGATCAATCATTCCCTCTCGTGTCCCATTTCCTGTCTTCTCCCCATAACCCCTGACTCCCTTACTAATGATGAATTTGTCAATCTCTACCTTAAAAATATCTATTGATGGCCTCCACAGCCATCTGTGCCAATGAATTCCACAGATTCACCACCCTAGGACAATAGACATTCCTCCAAATCTCCTTTCTAACATTATTTTATTCTGAGGCTATGGCCTCTGATCCTAGACTCTCCCATTAGTGGAAACATCTTCTTCACATTCATTCTATCCAGGCCTTTCGCTATTCAACTGTTTCAGGTCAGGGCATTTCTTTAGGCCAACTGTAGTGGGAGAGGGAGAAAGCTGGAAAAGAGGTGGTGGTGGGACAAAGTCCGGCAAGTGATAGGTGGATACAAGTGAGGAGAATTGGATTGGCAGATTTTTGGAGTAAATGGCAAAGGAGAGAGGTGGAATGAAATGTAGTCAGTGGGAGGGATATAGGTGAAAAGAGGCTGCAAGGAGGGAGAGAGGGGAACTGAGGGACTTTGGGAAGGGAGATGAGCGTAAAAAGGAGGGACAAGGAACTGGATGATGAGGGGTAAGGGATATTGGAAGAAATGGGGGTGCACAGGGGTGGAGGCAGGAAAGAGAAAGGGGATAGGGGAGTATGAATTCAAATTGGAGAATTCAAAGTTCATACCATTGGTTTGCAACCATGGGGCGGCATGGTGGTGCAGCAGTAGAGTTGCTGCCTTATTGCGCCAGAGTCCCGGGTTCAATTCTGACTACAGCTGCTGTCTGTACAGAGTTTGCACGATCTCCCCATGACCTACGTGGGTTTTCCCCAGGAGCTCCGGCTTCCTCCCACACTCCAAAGACGTACAAGTTTGTTGGTAAATTAGCTTGGTAAAAATTGTAAATTGTCCCGAGTGTGTGTAGGATAGTGTTTGTGTGTGGGGATTGCTGGTTGGCGCAGACTTGGTGGGCCGAAGGGTTTTTTTTCAAGCTGTATCCCTAAACTAAACTAAACAATCAAAGTGGAATAGGAGATGCTGTTTCTCCAGTTTGTGTGTGATCTCACTCTGGCAGTGGAGAACACCTTTGGAAGGTTTCCTGAATGGAAGATAATTTTATATGGGAAGAAATAATGGATAAATTGGTTTGAAAGATTCAGACTATCTGGACATAGACGGTGTCTTGAACGGTGCCTGAACTGGAGGCATAGGAATATTACTGGACAAGGAATGACATTGTAAGGAATTTGAGGATTTCAATCAATGGTTCTCTGTGCACCCTCCATGATTCCATCATTTTAGTTCTTCCCAGCAGAATGCAAAGAAAGTCAGTGTGTCACACTGGAAATGAATGATTCATTGCAAAGGAAAGAACTTGGGTAAGATAGATACAAAGTGCTGCAGTAACTTAGCAGGTTAGGCAGCATCTCTGGAGAAATTAGGTGGGTGACGTATTGGGTCCAGACCCTTCTTCAATTCATTGTGTTTATCCTTGGTATAAACCGATATCTGCAGTTTCTTCCTATTACTTTATGGAAGAACTTGATACGAAGGATCCCAATACGCAACCATACCAGCAAGGAGTATATTTCAGGAATTTCCCATATTCCATATGTAGACAGATACTCTCTTGAACTTTGGAGAGAAGTAATGGTCTGAAGAAGGGTCTCGACCCAAAACGTCACCCATTACTTCTCTCCAGAGATGCTGCCTGTCCTGATGCTGCCTGTCCTGCTGATTTACTCCAGCTGTTTGTGTCTATCTTCGGTTTAAACCAGCATCCGAAGTTCCTTCCTACACTCTCATGGAATTTTACAAGTGTACATTAGAGAGCATATTAATTGGTTGCATCATGACCTGGTTTGGCAACTTGAATGGCCAGGAGATCATAAAGAGTGGTAGACATGACCCGGTCTGTGGAGGTTATCCACTTTGGTAGCAAAAACAGGAAGGCCAATTGTTATCTAAATGGTGTCAAGTTGGGAAAATGGGTAGTACAACGGAATCTGGGGGTCCTTGTTCATCACTCACTGAAAGTAAACATGCAGGTACAGCAGGCAATGAAGAAAGCGAATGGCATGTTGGCCTTCATAACAAGATGAGTTGAGTATAGGAGCAAAGAGGTCTTTCTGCAGTTGTACAGGGCCCTAGTGAGACCACACCTGGAGTATTGTGTGCAGTTTTGGTCCCCTAATTTGAAGAAGGACATTCTTGCTATTGAGGGAGTGCAGCGTAGGTTTACAAGGTTAATTCCCGGGATGGCGGGACTGCCATATGCTAAGAGAATGGAGCAGCTGGGCTTGTACACTCTGGAGTTTAGAAAGATGAGAGGGAATCTCATTGAAACATTTAAGATTGTTAAGGGTTTGGACACGCTAGAGGCAGGAAACATGTTCCCGATGTTGGGGGAGTCCAGAACCAGGGGCCACAGTTTAAGAATAAGGAGTAAGCCATTTAGAATGGAGACAAGGAAAAACTTTTTCTCTCAGAGAGTTGTGAGTCTGTGGAATTCTCTGCCTCAGAGGGCGATGGAGGCCGGTTCTCTGGATACTTTCAAGAGAGAGCTAGATAGGGCTCTAAAGATAGCGGAGTCAGGGGATATGGGGAGAAGGCAGGAACGGGGTACTGATTGGGGATGATCAGCCATGATCTCATTGAATGGCGGTGTTGCCTCGAAGGGCCAAATGGCCTACTCCTGCACCTATTCTTTATTGTCTATTGTCCATCACGATTATTGACCTCCCCACCAATGTAGGGATCTATAGGAGGTGCTGCCTCAAAAAAAGGCAGCCAGCATTATCAAAAACCCACACCTCCTGTCCATACTCTCATTTGACTCGCAGGGAGGAGTCTGAAAGCCATGGAGTCTGAAAGCCATGACCACCAGGGTCAAAAATATCATCTGCCAACAATGAAATCCGACCCATTTATCAAAAACCCCATCCTGCAATGAGACTGGGGGTAGTGGTACTATCGATATTCCCACTGGCATTGTACATTTTTTTTTCATCAATCAGGGTGTTGAGCCTAGAAGTTGGGCCTAGATGTTACATTACAGTTGTACAAGGTCACCCTGGTATAGGAAAGATGCCATCATGCTAGAAATAGTGCAGAGGAAGATACAGAGTGCATAATATAGTTCGCAGCATTGTAACACAACATTTCCAGAGAATGGAATAGAAGCAAATCGGACAGGACCATTCAGAAGCCAGATAACAGAAGGGATGAAGGTGTTCCTGAGTCTGGTGGTGTGTACTTTCTAGCTTCTGTATCTTCTGCCGGACGGGAGCAGGGAGAAGAAGGAATGACCGGCCTGGAACAAGTCTATGATTATGTTGGCTGCTTTTCTAAGGCAGTGTGAAGTGTGGATGGAGTCAATGGAGGGGTGTTTGGTCTGTGTGATGGACTGGGTTACATCTACAACTCTCTGAGACTTCTTGTGGTCTTTGGCAGAGCTGTTAACAAATCAAGCTGTGTTACAACATGACAGTATGCTTTCTATGGTTCACCTTCCTGTTTATTGTCAATAACTAATACACCAAACCTTTTTGAACGTCACATTTTCCATAATAACATTTCAAACATTTCCCATTATCGTCTGAAGTAGGGTCTCGACCTGAAACGTTGCCTATTTCCTTCGCTCCATAGATGGTGCCTCACCCGGTGAGTTTCTCCAGCATTTTTCCCATTATAACACTGTAATATTCAGCCTTCCTTTGCTATTCCGAGGCTGCTTGAAGTGGTGATAGTATCAATGTTTCTCGGTACAGGTGACAATAATAAATTATTACCTAACACCACACTCTCAGTCTATCCTCTATCTTATCCCCCTCCAACACTTTCCAATTAAGTTTAACATCAGTTTGAGGAACAACACTTTATCTGTAGTCTAGGCACTGTGTTACTCAATGCTGAATTTGACATAACCTTATCTGAACTTCAGATAACCAGCTTTTCCTGTTTGTGTAGAGTCTGGGCTAGTTCACATGCAACATTATCCATCTGTAACTCAGTAAATCTCTCAGCACAGATGTCATAGAGTCATAGAACATGGAAATAGGCCTTCAGCTCAACAGGCCCACACCGACCAACATGCCCCATCCATACAAGTCTGCATTTAGCTCATATCCCTCCAAACCTATTCTATCCATGTCCTTGTCCAAATGCTTTTTAAACATTGTGATAATGCCTGCCTCAACTACATCCTCTAGCAGCTCGTTCCATATATCTACCAGCCTTTGTTTAAAAAAGTTGCCACTCAGGTTTCTATTAAATCTTTCCCCCCCTTCACCTTAAACCTATGTCCTCTGGTTCTTGATTTCCCCTACTCTGGGTTAAACACTGTGCATTTACTTTATCTATCCCTTTCATGATCGTATACGCATCTATAAGATCACCACTCATGCTCCTGCGCTCCAAGTAATAAAGTCCAAGCCTGCCCAACCTCTCCCTACAGCTCAGGTCCTGGAGTCCTGGCAACATCCCCGTAAAAATGTTTTGAATCCTGTTGAGTATTTCCTGCATTCTCATTTATTTCAGATTTCTAGAGGTTGACGGGTTCTGTATCTTATAGTTCCAACAATGTTTCTTTCTCTCTCTGACATCTACAGTCACCTCCCTCTATTGACTTTCTTTCAGACAGATGTAGCTCGGATTAAGTTCATGTTCAAAAGTTATAGGAGCAGAATTAGGCCATTTGGCCCATGAAGTCTACTACACCATTCAATCATGGCTAACCTTCTCCCCATAACCCCTAACACCCGTACGCATGATGAAACTGTCAATCTCCACCTTAAAAATATCCATTGACTTGTCCCCCACAGTCGTCTGTGGCAATGAATACCACAGATTCACCACCCTCTGATTAAAAAAATGTCTCCTTTTCTCCTTTCTAAAGTTAAATACTTTTATTCTAAGACTATATCCTCTGGTTCTAGACTCTCCCAATAGTAGAAACATCCTCTCCACATATACTCTACCCAGGCTTTTCACTATTCGGTAATTTTCAATGTGGTACCCCCTCATCCTTCTAAACACCAGCGAGTACAGGCATCATGCCGTCAAACGCTCATCATATCAGATCATTCAATCATTCCGGGAATCATTCTCGTAAACCTCACTTGGACCCTCTCCAACGCCAGCACATCCTTACTCAGATATGGAGCCCAAAACTGCGCACAATATTCCAATTGCGGTCTGACCAGTGCCGAATAATGCTTCAGCATCACATCCCTAGATATCCCTGTTCTTCTCACCTCTCTCCTTCTCTGTAACTTAAAACATGCTTACTTAATTAGGGATACAGCATGGAAACAGGACATCTGGCCCACCAAGAGCAACAATCACCCGTACATTAGTTCTACCCTACACACTGGGGACAACTTGCAGAAGCCAATTAACCTTAAAACCTGCACATCTTTGGAAAGTGGGAGGAAACTGGAGCACCTGGAGAAAGCTAACGTGGCCACAGAGAATGTACAAATGCCGTACTGACCCGTAGTCAGGATAGAACCTGGGTCTCTGGTGCTGTGAGGCAACAAATCCAACACTGCTTGATTTAACTTAAATGTTATCTCAGATTTTTTTGCTGACCCACTTCAATTCTTGAACAGTTTTTATTTCAGGTTTCCAGCATCTGCAGATTTTGTAATCTTGGTTTGGTCTCCACAGTGGAGAGGATAGTAGCAATATGGGACAGCAAATTGATTTTTTCTTCCTATTAAAAGAAAATGACTTACAGAGATCACTTTCACCTCAACGCAGCACGCTGTCCTTCATATCTTTTATTTATGTGTGGTTGCTTTGGGCTGGGTTGTGTACTGCAGTATTTATTTAAGTGAGAAGAGTAAGACCTTGTATTGTTTAACAGCACATTTACGTAGCCCCTGGACATGTTTTGTTAACATTGCTAAGACAATTTCAGATAACCAGCTTTTCCTATTTGTGGAAAATCTGGACCAATTTATCTGTAACATTAACTCAGTAAATCTCTCAGCACAGATGTCATAGAGTCCTACAGCATGGAAACAGGCCCTTCTGCCCAACTTGCCCATGCCGAACAACATGCCGCATCAACACTGTGGTTCTTGGTTCCTCTACGCTGGGTAAACGACTCTGTGCATTCACCACATGATTTTATACACCCGTCGAAGACCACCTCCCTCTACCTCCTGTGCTCCAAGGAATAAAGTCCTAGCTTGCCCAACCTCTTCCTATAAAGGGCATGTCCCACTTTCACGACTTAATTCACAACCTTTTTTACTCATGGATATTTTTCATCATGTTAAAAAAATGCCGCCATCTACTTGATGCCACGAGTACCTACGACTAGCATCAGGACCTCCTACGACCTCATGATGACCATGCTGCGAGTATGAGTCAAGGGCAAACTCGGCAGAGGTCGTGAATTAGGTCATGAAAGTGGGACAGGCCCTTAACTTGGGCCCTTGAGTCTTGGTGACTTCCATGTAAATACAAATCTTCTTTTCCTTACACTCAATACAAAAGAGCGTCTTAATGAGAATCAAAGGGCCTGGGCTAAGATGCATTCATCCAACATGCTGACAGTAACAAAAAATGTTGATGGAAGTCACAATTAAATGCTTACAGCAGTACTAAGTTGATTGATTGATGGATGGAAAGATAAAGCATGGAAACAGACTCTTCGGCCCACCGATTCCATACCGACCATTGATCACCTGTTCACACTTGTTCAATATTATCAAACTTTCTCAACCACACCTTACAGATTAGGAGCAATTTTAATGTGGCCAATTAACCTACAAACTTACACGTCTTTGGGATGTGGGAGGAAACTGGAGCACCCAGAGTAAACCCACACGGTCACAGGGAGAATGTGCAAATTCCACACGGACATCACCCAAGGTCAGGATCGTGTCTGGGTCTCTAGCGCTGTGAGGCAGTGGCTCTTTCAGCTGCAACACTGTCCTCTCCTTAACTCTTGCAAATTTGATGTCACTAAAAGTATCAGTCACAGACTTCCAGGAATGAGCAAATGAATTTAAGGCAGTTTGAAAAGATGTAAAGTTAATTTCAGCAGCAGCATAAAATGAAAAGTTTGACAATTAGCAGAAGAGCAGCCAAAGTTGCAGAAATTTTCAATTTACCCTTTCATGGATGAAGGGGAAGTAACAGGAGGCAATCTTTCGTTTAGTTTAGAGATACAGCATGGAAACATGCCCATTAGCCCACCGAGTCCACGTCAATGAACAATCACGTGTACACTAGTTCTATCCTACACACTAGGGACAATTTACAGAAGCTATTTAACCTACAAACCTGCATGTCTTTAGGATGTGGGAGGCAACCGGAGCACCGGATGAAAACCCACACGGTCATAGGGAGAATGTGCAAACTCCGTACACACACAGCACCCATAGTCAGGATTGAAGCTGGGCCTAAGGTGCTGTAAAGCAACAACTCTACCGCCTCACCACTCTGGCACCCAATGCATCAAGCCAAATCATATCGTCCACAGAAGACATTTTGTAATTTTGGAAACCGGTACATTTTTCTCCATTAACACACATGATTAACTTATAATAATGAAAGTGACATACAGTATATATTTGCAACCACAGTTAATGACAGCTCGAAATACTTGAGTTTCATGAAATTAAATATCACATCAGCCGTGGCGGGATTTGAACACAGACTTGGGATGACTAGCCTGGCTGTCTAACCAGTGCAACCCTCATCACCATAATTCCCTCAATGCACAGTTATTTACTATGGTCATCGAAACACGAGATCCAGGGCCGGATTTAGATGAAGAGAGGCCCTAAGCTATTTCACTTGTGAGCCCCCCCCCCCCACCTCCCAATCCCCCACCATCACGATTAGACGACCATGACTACCTGACAGTGACAGTGTGACACTTTCAGATCCTACTGTATGTTGTCTTTAAACAGTTTGTTTTAAAATACATATTGGATTCACTGCGGAGTGGGCGATGCCTTACCTGGATCGCCGTGTGATGCTCTGGAGTGTTGGGCCTGCTGCTTCAACATCATGGAGCTGTGGTTTGCGGAGCTCCCAGCCTCGGGTCGCGCTGATTTCAACATCGTGGAGCCCTGGGATCCCTTCGCCGAGGGCCGCCAGCGTGAATCTCCGTCCAGCTCAGCATGTGGACTTCGGGAGCCGCGGTCCCCAATAGGAAGTGGGCGATGCGGAAGCCCAAGCCGCTGAGAATGTTCTCCCGTTCCGACGTCTGATGGTGACCCCAAATTTCATTGTACCAATTGGTGCATGTGACAATAAGTGTCTCTTGAATTGAATGTGGAATATTAAGAAATAAAGAAACAAATACACTAAGAGCAAAAATGTTTTATTCTCACTTTCTTCATAGCCAAATCATCCAGAAGTTCACCAAGATCTGTTTGTCTAAGTTTGTCACTCTCAATGCACAGAATGCTCAGTGCAGACATCCTCTCTTGAGACATTGTGAACCTTAATTCATTTTTAATTCTTTTGAGTCTTGAAAAAGACCTCTCGCCCGAGCAGTTGGTGACCATTAAGCTAAGAAACATTGCTTTCACATTAGGGACGGCCATCTGAATTGTTTCCTTTTATATTATTTGATAACGGTCTGTATGAGACAGAGAGTGCTCTTCTGTATGCCTATGGCTTTGTCTCACGTACGAGTGAAAGTGCAAAAGTTTATCAGTAAGTTTCAGGTCAACATCTTCCATCAACAGTTCAACACATTGCTGAATTTCTTGCTTAGATGCGGTCAGATTAGCAAGAAAGGAAAACTGTTGTGCAACTTCACTGTACACAGTACCTCTTCTTTTTAAATTGGTTTCAAGTGCATCTAGTATAGGAATATAGGATTTTATCCTAAACTTATCTCTTGAAGAGACTTTATCTAAAGCATCAGGACCAAGTGCACTTCCATCATTTCCTTGCCATTTCCTTACTCTTTGTCTCCCTGTGACAGTTCTGTAGTTAACATCTGGCAAGGTGGCCTTTGCTTGTTGCTCAAGCTCATCACAATCTTCTCTAATTTTGCATATAAAATCCTGAAGTGAACTGTACAAACTTGCACAAGTACTCAATAACAGTTTGGATTTCTGAATGGCTTTGTTGACCTTGTGGAAATGACCTAGCAGACGGGTCCAAAAATGCAGCATAAACACAAATTCCAGTTCTTCCATTCCAAATCTGAATCAATT
Organism: Amblyraja radiata; assembly: GCF_010909765.2. Taxonomy (NCBI): domain Eukaryota; kingdom Metazoa; phylum Chordata; class Chondrichthyes; order Rajiformes; family Rajidae; genus Amblyraja; species Amblyraja radiata. The sequence continues at coordinate 38,009,162 of NC_045968.1, forward strand.
CTGCTTGAAAAAGGCTAACTTATAACTAAACAAACATGTTCACTTCTTAATAAACAGGCAACTCACAAAGCAGTTTGGTAAGACCAATTCAAAACTTTACTAATTATCGGCTGATGGAAGACAAACCCCAGCCAAGTGAGTAGCACAGACACTTGGCTGTCCTCTCTCCACTTCCCTGAACACAGAATTACATGGTATTATATACTGTTGAGGAAGTTGATGAACCGCCGGTAGTTTAAAATAAAATGGTCTGAGGCCGGAAGATGGCCATGAGGGGGGGTCCAAGAGGAGGGGGTCCGTTGGAGACGGGAAAAGGGATCACCAATGGGGGCGAGGACTCCCTCCCATGGAAGAATGGTGTGAGGCGGAGGCGACAGAAGTAGAGCTCCAAATCGCAGCGGGCGCAGAACTCATTGAGGTGGGGACGGAGGGGGACAAAGGTGAGGCCTCTGCTGTGGGAGGTCCCGATAGGCAGATGTCAAATGTTTGGTTTCAAGTGCATCTAGTATAGGAATATCGGATTTTATCCTAAACTTACCTCTTGAAGAGAGTTTATCTAAAGCATCAGGATCAGAAATCAAAGGTCCCGGTAGGCGGATGTAGTCGAAAGCAAGAGGAAAAAGTCATAAAATGGAGAGTCAACAAAATCCAAGACTGAAGCTTAAACATTCCTTTGTCAAATGTCACAATGTCAAAAGTTTTATACACCTTGGTGGAGCGAGCCGAGGCCCCCCTAGATCTCAAGGCCCTAAGATTAAGCTTGTCTAGTTTATACGTAAATCCTGTCCTGACTAGATCCAAGCATTGGAACAGAATGGGTTACATGACTATCCAAGCAAGAGACCACAATTATGACAACTACCTGATATGCTGTAAGGAAATGAGTAGGCCATGTTTTATCCTATTGGCAGTTTCATTTGTTGAATGCATGACTTCTGAACCAAGTCATATCTATCCAATATAGACCTATAAACAAAATGGTGGCAACTAAAGATCTGGCAGCCAGATCAAGATGATCACTCATGCACAATGACCCCTGCTGGCTTGGAGACAAAACAGCAATCAGATTGTGACGACATTCCTCCAACCAACCCATCATCACAAGAGTCATGAGTCAAGAGTGTTTAATTGTCATATATACCAATGATGGAACAATAAAATTCTTACTTGCAGTAGCAAACAGGACTGTAACCACAATATCCACAGATATGATCTATATGATCCAATGTGATACAATAGGATATAATGGAATATAATCTTTACATCTTTAGAGATACAGTGCGGAAACAGGCCCTTCGGCTCACCGAGTCCGCGCCGACCAGTGATCACCCTGTACACTATCACTATCCTACACATTAGGGATAATTTACAATTTTACCAAAGCCAATTAACCTACAAATCTGTATGTCTTTGGAATGTTGGAGGAAACCAGAGCACCCAGAGTGGCAACAATGTGGTCACATGTGGTCACAGGGAGAACGAACAAACTCCGTACAGATAGCACCCATAGTCAGTTTCGAACCCGGGTTTCTGGTTCTGTAAGGCAGCAACTCTCGCCACTGTGCCGCAATATAATATAATATAATATAATATAATATAATATAATATAATATAATATAATAAAATATAATATAATAAAATATAATATATGCAGTTGCACAGCTGGTAGAGCTGCTGCCTCACTGTGCCAGAGACCCTAACCTCAATCCTGACATCAAGTGCTGTCTGCGTGGAGTTTGCACATTCTCCCTGTGACCACGTGGGTTTCCTACGGGTGCACTAGTTTCCTCTCACATCCCAAAGACACGTGGGTTTGTACATTAATTGGCTTCTGTAAATTGCCCTGAGGTACTCCTATATTGCTGGTTATTGAGGAGGAAGTGCTGTGCCAATTTGTATGGAGTCGTACGGATTGTGGTCCGCTGATGAGGAACTTGAAGAATCCATGAACATTTGTCTATCTAAAGCTACAGGGACAGCACAGCTCAGGAAGAGGCCCTTCAGCCCACAATGTCTGTGCCCAGCATGATGCCAAGACCAACTTTTATCTACCTTTACATAATCCAATTCCTTTCATTCCCTGCATATCCATATATCGTAATTATTTCAAAACCCTGGGATGTAGGTCAATAAGACCTTGGGATTTCTTACCTTTCAAACTCATAAATTTTTTTGGTTTAATTTTTTTGACTATGATGTTTCTATTTCAGTCCCGCATTCTCACTAGACTCCCAGATCTCTGGAATACCCGATAGGTTCTGTGTGCATTCTAAGAAGATAGACGAAAAGTAACTGTTGGATTCCTCTGCCATTTCCTCAATCCCCATTATAAATTCCGCCCCTCTAATGGGCCCAGAATTCCCCTCACTACCCTTTTCCATTTTACATACCTTTGAAAGCCCTGACAGTTTGTTCTTTTTATGCTCCTTGCTGATCTACTCCCATATTCTACCTTTCCATTCTTTATCATTCTCTCCGCCTTCTTTTGTTGCATTTTAAAATGCTCCCAATCCTCAGAGCTACCGCAGTTTTACGAGCCTTTTTACATTGAATTAATACTTCCTTTAATTTCTCTGCTCAGCTGAGAGTGAATCATTTTATCTTCTGGAGTCTTGTGCTTCAGAGGGATGTATTATACGACTCATTAAACTTTTTTAAACTTTTTGTTTCATTTATGTTTCTTTTTAAATTGCTCAATAGGTATTTTTATCTTTGGGCTGGCTTGATGGGATTGAGAGTTGAGCTAAATTTCCTTATAGAGTCATAGAGTCATACACCACGGAGACAAGCCCTTTAGCCCAACATTCATGCTGATGAAGATGCCCTAACTAAGCTGCTTCCATTTGCCTGTGTTTGGCCCATATCCCTCTAAACCTTTCCCATCGATGTAACTGTCCAAACGACATCTGAACCAAAATGTCACCTATCTACTTTGTAACTTCAACACTGCAAAGGAAATCATTGTTGATGCTCTAACATCAAACAAATGCCTTCCTCATCTCTTCTACCAATTGTTACTTAGTTTCAGTCTCAGTTTTTATTTTAGATTTAGAGATACCATGTAGAAACAGGCCCTTATAGAGTCAGAGTCTTACAGCATGAAACAGGCCCTTCAGCCCAACATGCCTACACCAACCAACATGTCCCATCTACATTAGTCCCACCTGGCTGCGTTTGCCCCATATCCCTCTAAACCTTTCTGAATGTTTCTTAAGCATTGCAACAGTGCGGGGCATGGTTTTTACAGTGCATTTGCTGCCTCGAATACACTGCCAGGACTAGAATTCCACCAGGTGGCACTTCGATGGCAGCCTCGCCTACAGTCTGTGTCATTTTCGTCTTTTTTTTGTTATTTTTAGTGTGTTTAAAAAGTATGTGCTAATGTTCTCTTGTTTGTTTTATGTGGGGGTGGGTGGGGGGTGGGCGGGGGGGTCGGGGGAAACCTTTTTTTCAATCTCTTTCCTTGCCGGAGATGCAACTGTTTTCCGGATCATATCTCCAGTCGCTCTGCGGTCTAACATCGTGGAGCTGGAGGTCTTGCTCGGGACTGACTGTGAGCCCAACAGCGGGGCATGAAATTACCATCGGAGCCGATTCCTTGTCTGGAATCGATGCTCTAAACCGCAGCTTGCGGTCTTTAACATCAAGGAGCTCGCAGTCTCGGGTTGAGACCGATGTCGGGAAGCTCCAAAATCAGCATGACTTTTAACTAGCCCCGACACGGGGTAGATCGCCCGGTGCGGGGGGAGCTGAGATTTCCCCCCAATACAGGAGCTTGATCGCCCCGACGACGAGGCCCTCCCCTTGCTACAGGAGTAAGATCGTCCCGTCAACGGAAGGTTAGAGGCCCCCAACCGCTGGAGGACAAAGAAGGGAGAGATTGAACTTTTGTTCACGGTCCATCACAGTGAGGAATGTGGAGGAGTCACTATGTTGGATGTTCATGTTAAAATGTACTTTGTGTGTTCTGGTGTTTTTTGTTGGTATGACTGAATGGCAAATCAAAAACATACTTGGCTAATAAAGTATGATTATGATTATGATAGTGGCATTTAAGAGGTTTTGAGATTTGTACATGGATATGTAGGGAATGTTTTAGGTTTAGTTTTGGAGGTACAGCGTAGAAAAAAGCCCTTCGACCCACCGAGTCCATGACAACCAGCGATCACCCAAACATTAGCACTACCCTACACACTAGGACCAGCTTCCAGAAGCCAATGAACCTACAAACCTAACTGTCGGAAGGAACTGCAGGTGCTGGTTTATTTCGAAGAAAGACAAAATGTGCTGGAGCAAATTAGCGGGTCAGGCAGCATCTCTGGATAAATAGGATGGGTGACGTTTCAGGATGGGACCCTTCATCAACCTACAAACCCACACGCCTTTGGAAAGTGGGAGAAAACCGGAGCATCCAGTGGAAACCTGTGGCAACAGCGGGAACACACAAACTCCACACAGACAGTACATGTATTCTGGATTTAACCCGGGTTTCTGTTGCTGTCAGGCAGCAACTCTACCTCTGCGCCACTGTACCACACTTAGGTGAAGCCTCTTTCTCCTCTGTACACATGGTGGTTCCCAGTTCCAAAGACCCTACCTTCCTTGCAATGCTTCCTCCAATCCTACCAGTCCCACCTCGAAAGGTTGCCTAAGTAACTGGTGCCCATTTCGTTGAGGTGAAATCAATGGCCACTCTCCTCTCTATTCTGCCACACATTAGATACTGGAGAGCTGGTTCCTGAACAGTCAAACTTCCTTGTGCATTGTGGTTTGAAATTTCCAAGCTCGTGGGAAGACACCAATCGTGTGTGACGGAGAGTCAATTAGCATTACACACAGTTTCCCATGTTGGTTGCTTTTTGGTTTTAAAGAAATGAGTTCATCACAGGATTCAACATTGTTATTTCCTCTTTTCTCTTGCTGCCTTCCTTTTCTCAGATTCTCTGTGAAGCTACAACCCAAAGGACCGATATAATAACTAATTGGGAGGAACAGCCAGCTTCTCCCAGGATCCTGATACCAAGCTGAGAATAACGTTTCACTGGTCGTAAGTATTTCTCTTGTTCTAATTTTACCACCTTTCAGCTTTTATGAAAGTGAAGGAAATAGACAAATATATCTGTGGCATTCAAAAGAGACAAAGGTGTAGTACCTTAAAGAAAATTATTTGCAGATCTTGAGGGAGAGCGTGAGATATGAGACTAGCTGTATCGCTCTCACTTGTAGCCAGCACAGGTTTAATGGGCCGAGTGGTCTCCTTTTGTCTTGTAACCTAACAGCGGTTATAAGAAGCCAATCCAGGGTAGAACCTTCACAGTGAACTGTCTTTGGGATGTGGGAGGAAACCGGAGCACTCGGAGAAAACCCATGCGGTCACGGGGAGAACGTACAAACTCCATATAGACAGCAACTGTAGCCAGGATTGAACCGGGATCTGTGGGGCATGTAAGGCTGCAACTGTAATGCTGCACCACTGTGCCAAACCCATGAATAATGATGGTCGCCATAGATGAGGTATCGGAAGACTGGATGGTTAATGGATGGTTCAAATTGTGCCTTTATTTAGTCTGAACCTGAACTCTCCCTGTCTCACTTTCCAAAGCCTCCCATGTGCCAAATATCCCTTTATCTTTATAGCCTCTGCCAATTAACCTTTGCAATGTCAAGGGCGGCACAGTGGTGCAGCGGTAGAGTTGTTGTCTGACAGCACCGGAGGCCCAGGATCAATTCTGACTACGGATGCTGTCTGTACGGAATTTGTACGTTCCCCCTGTGACCTGCATGGGTTTTCTACGGGTGCTCTGATTTCCTCCCACTCTCCAAAGATGTGCAGGTTTACAAGTTAATTGGCTTGGTAAAATTGTACATTGTACCTAAAGTGCGTAGGATAATGTTAGTGTGTGGGGATCACTAATCGATGCAGACTCGGTGGGCCGAAGGACCTGTTTCTGTGCAGTGTCTCTAAACTAAATTAAACTAAAATAAACCATCAAAATTAGCCTCTCCGCAATTTAGAACTACAAAGTGGCCCAATACCTTTTTTTCCATAACTAATAAAAGCAGTTTGACCATATTAACCAACGAGGAGGTTGATTGGAACAAGGACTTGTTTCCTCATTGTAGATCTGATGCATCAAAATCCCCTTGAGGAGAAACCATGTGATGTAGATGGTTATGATTGAGGGCTTGCATGATCAGAGGGTTAAGAATGCATCTTTACATTTGAATGTTGGTTGTTTGTGTCAGGTTGGTTATGATTTATTTATATTTATGATTTAGGTTTATTCATCGTTAATATGAGGGTACTTTTAACTTGCTTTTGCCACCATCTCAGCTCCATGATCTTCCCCTCCACACCAACGGTGCTGCATCCCATTACCATGGCAACCGTGCATCATGCTTTACCATAGCAACTGTGTCACGGCGCCGTGCAAGGCATTTCACCGCGGGAACCGTGCAGCACGGTCCACTGCAGCAACGGTGTGTCCGTTCACCATGGCAACAATTCACCATGGCAACCCCCTATGCAGACTTCACCTGCAAACTTGTCTCCTGGTGACAGCACAAGTCACTATGGCAACAATTCAATGTGCTTAGTCACAGCAACAACGCATCACGGTGGCTGCGGTATAACTAATTTCACTGTGTCAACACCAACTTTTCAAAAAACTAATGAACTGCAATTGTAAAGGAGAAATATGCTGTTGTGATATTCAACATTGTTCCCCAGGCTCTTCTGGTAAACAAATGAAGAAGGGTCAGAGATAGACCCAAAGTGCTTGAGTAACTCAGCAGGTCAGGCAGCATCTCTGGAGGACATATATGTAGGTGACCCTTCAAGAAGGGTCCAGACCCAAATCATCACCTATCCTTTCCCTCCAGAGGTGCTGCCTGACCCGCTGATTTACTCCAGCACTTTGTGTCTATCTTTGGTATAAACCAGCATCTGCAGTTCTTTGTTTATACAAGAATGGTATTGTGTTCAGTTTTGGCTGCCTTGCTGTAGGGCAAACATTAAGCTGGATAAAATGTAGAGAAGATTTACAAGAATACAATACAATACAATTTTATTTGTTGTCATTTGAACCTCATTGAGGTTCAAACGAAATTTGGTTTCTGCAGTCATACACACAAGGAAAAGAACCAAGACACACTTTACACAAACATCCATCACAGCGCATCTGCTCCTCGCTGTGATGGAAGGCAAAGACTTATCTCTCCCCTGCACTCCCCATTCTCCTCCCGATGTCAGAGTCAAAGCCCCCGGCGGGCGAATGTAATTGTCCCGCTGTCATTAAAGCCGCGCGGGGCGATGATGTAAGGCCCCGCTCCAGGTACTCTTCAACCCCGCAACTCGGGCGGGAGAATTCGCCGTTGCGGAAGCCCCGAAAAGCGGTCTCCCAGCAGGGACCCGCGGGCTCCCGGTGTCACTGTCCACCAGACCTGCGGTAAGTCTCCGAATCTCCTGGGGTCGGGTCGCAGCCGCGCGCTACCACAGCTCCTCCCGCTCCGAACTCGGCCAGCTCCACATGGTAAGTAGGTCCGCAGCTCCGCGACTGCAGCCCCAGGTCGTTCCGGTTGGAGGCCTCTCCACGGTGCTCGGCCCCAACGACAATGGAGACCCGACAGGTCGGGTTCTCCTTACAGGAAAAAAGATTTTAAAAGTTTCCCCACCCCCCGCCCCCCACACACATACCCAGTTAAAAAAAAATTAAAAACTACATTCAAACAAGTCAAAAAATAATAAAAAGACAGACGGACTGCAGAGGCCGCTGCGACGTGAGTCGCGCCGCCCACCCACGTCTCCGGCAACATTTAGGACTCAAAGGACTAAGTCCTAGGGAGAGTCTTGGTCAAGCTAGGACTTTATTCATTAGAGCCCAGGAGGCTGAGTGGTGATCTTATAATGGTGCATATGATCATGAGGGGCATATATAGTCTTTTACCCAGGGTAAGGGAATTAAAAAGTAGAGGGCATACGTTTAAGGTGAGATGGGAAAGATTTTAAAGGGTAATTTTTTACTCAGAGAAGGTGGTGCGTGAATGGAGGATGCTCCTAGAATAAGTGGTTGAGGCAGGTACAATAACAAGATTTAAAAGACATTTGGACAGGAACATGGACACAAAAGGTTTGGAAGGATATGTGTCAAACATGGGGAAATGAGACTCGCATGAATGGGCATCTCGGTCAGCATGGATGATTTGGGCTGAAAGGCCTGTTTCTACACTGTGTCACTATGACTATACTATTTTTTTGTCATAATCCAGGAAGCTTACGGCCAAGAATCTTTGATATACCTTCCATATATGCAGTTTACTCTGCATGAAGAGGTTGTCTCTCAGGACCTTTTAAATCATTCTCCTCAGCTTAAAATACCGAACTATGGCATAACGGTGGCGCAGCAATAGAGTTGCTGCCTTACAGCGTCAGAAATCCGGGTTCAATCCTGACTACGAGTACTGTCTGAACAGACTTTTTATTTTCTCCCTGTGACCGCATGGACTTTCTCCAGGTGCTCGGGTTTCCTCCCACACTTCTAGGACACAGGGTTAGCTCCCCTTCACATTCCCAACACTGTAAATCATCCAGAAAAATTAATTACCTGTCCAAGATTTCTCCTATTGATGATGCCTTACCCAACACTTATGGGTTGAATTTCCATCAATGTATTGAACTCAAACCTTCTTTGGCCTTTTGTTGTCTACCTGTGTCTTATTTAGAAATTATCAAAGTCTTTTGTTAGAAATAGTTCCTGATATAAGTATCATTATCTCCGTTGCACTGACATCTCTGGTTTGCTTAACCACTCCCACTGTCCCCTCGCTCTCCCTCTCCCTCTTCCTCTCCCTGCGTCTCCCACCCCATCCGACTCTCCCTCTCCCTTCCTCTCCCATTCCCTCTCTCTCCCACGCACCCTCCCTTCCCCTCCCTCCACTCTCCCTCTCTTCCCATTCTCTCTCTCCCTCTCTCCCTCCATCTTCCTCTCCCTCTTCTTCAAACTAATTCTCTCCTATTGCCTCTACCTCCCCCTCCCTCTTCTACTCCCTCCCTCCCACTCTCCCCTCCCTCCCTCTCCCTCCCCATTCTTCCATCCTTTCCCTCTCTCCCTCTCCATCTTCCTCTCCTTCTCCACTCTCATCCTCTCCCTCTTGCTCTCCTCCCTTTCATACTCTTCCTCTTCCTCTCCCTCTCTCTCATTTCGCCACCCTCTCCATCTCCCTTGCCACCCCATCTCTCTCCCTCTCCTTCTCCCTCTCCCTCTCCTTAGTGCAAGATAAAGTCCAATAAAGTTTGTTTTAGATTCAGGAGCTTTTTCCCTGCCTCTCTCCTAACTCTCAAACTATCCTTAACCATCCATCGTTTCAACCATGTTTTCAATTACCTTTCAAATACGTTCCCTTACAAGTGTTTTGCAACCCTGGACAGCTCAATGCATTAGTGGCTTGTCATTTGCTATTATTGTTGTTGGTGAGTGAGGGACATTAGGGAAGTAGCTGGTGTTTGACGACAGTAATGCTGATTGTGGAAGTGTGTGGGTTGATGATGCTAGCTCAAAAAATAAAAAGAACTTTTCAATGAACACTCGTTTAATTGCGGTTAGATCTTCAAAAATTGCAGCACACTTCCAGATAAGGCAGAAAAATTCCCAATAATATGTTGCCTATTTCTTCATTGCTTTAGTGACGCAGCGGTAGAGTTGCTGCCTTACAACGTCAGAGACCCGGGTTCGATCCTGACCACGGTTGCTGTCTGGGTGAAGTTTGTATGTTCTCCCCGTGACCTGCGTGGGATTTCTCCGGGTCCACTGGTTTCCTCCCACACTCCAAAGGTGACACGTTTGTAGGTTAATTGGCTTGGTAAAATTGTAAAATTGTCCCTAGTGTGTGTAGAAAAGTGTTAATGCGTGGGAATTGCTGATCGGCGTGGATTCGGTGCCCCGTTTCGGCGCTGTATCACTAAACTGAACTAAAGCATTAATCTAGAATGTACAAAAACAGGCCACTTTGCCCCTCAATCCTTCTCCACCATTCAATATAATCATTGAAGAAGAGTCTCAATGTGAAATGTCACCTATTCCTTTTCTTTAGAGATGCTGCCTGACCCCCCTTGGTTACCCCAGCATCTATCTCAATGGTACATTGATCCCTTCTCACCTTCCGCTTGATATCTTTCCAAGCTATTTCTCAAAACTAAACTGAACTAAACTAAACTAAACTAAACTAAGCTGTCTTCGTCTATGTTAGCTGGTTTTTCAGAGGCAGTGTGAAGTGTGGATGGAGTCAATGGGGGGGAGTTTGGTCTGTGTGATGGACTGGGTTACATCCACAACTCTCTGTGACTCATTGTGGTCTTGGACAGAGCTGTTAACACTGTCCTATTGTCAGTAACTAATACATCCAAACTCTTTTGCACATCGCCATTTCCCAACGTAACAACGTTTAAGTAATATTCAGTCTTTCCATTCTCTTCTACCAGAGTTTTATGGCATCCATCCATCTACGAGAGATGATGGTAAGGCTTTGATACTAATTGAGGTGTTCTCCAGGTGCTCTGGTTTCTACCCACATTCCAAAGACATAAAGGTTTGTAGGATGGAACTGCAGATGCTGATGTATACCAAAGATAGACACAAAATTCTGGACTAACTCGGCAGGACAGCATGGGTGACGTTTCCGGTCGAGACCCTTCTTCGGACTGCCTGAAGAAGGGTCTCAACCCGAAAGGTCACCCATTCTTTCTCTCAGAAGGTTTATGTTAATTGGCTTCTGCCAATTGTCTCTAGCGTGTAGGGTAGAACAAGTGCATTGGTGATCGCAGGTCGGCGTGCACTCGGTGAGCTGAAGGGCCTGGTTCCACGCTGTATTTCTAAACTAAACTAGACTAAACCAAACTAAGCTTCACATTTATCAACGTTACACATACACTTGCCCACTCACCCAAAATCATCTTGAAGTCATCTTGCATCCTCCTCACTATCCTCTCATCCCCACCCAGTTTTTAGTGGACAAGCTTAGAAATATTATTTTTAGTTCTCTCATCCACATGGCGAATAACTGGTTTCCAAGCACTGTTTCTTGCAGCATCCCATTAGTCACTGATGCTGACCAATTTTCAACCAATGTCAATATATTATTGCTAATTTTAGTTTACTTGAGAGACGCAGCATGGAAACAAGTGCTTCGGCCCACGGAGCCCACACCAACCCTCAATCATGAGGGATAACTTATTCACACAGATGGTGGTGGGTGTATGGAATGAGCTGCGGAGGAGGTAGTTGAGACAGGTTGTATCTCAAGAAACATTTGAATAGGTACATGGATAGGTCAGGTTGAGAGGGATATGGGCCAAATGCAGGCAGGTGGGACTAGTGTGGATGGGACATGTTGGTTGGTGCGGGGAAGATGGACCAAAGGGCATGATTCCACGCTGTATGACTCTATGCATCTATCTGCTTCCACCCTCTCTCACTAACTCATTCCCTCTCTCACTGACTCGCTCCCTCACTCCTTCCTCTCCCGCTTTCTCTGTTGCTGTAACACCATAACTCTATAACACTAAACAGTGAACCTTAGTTATAATGGACCATAGAGGTGGGGGAGAATGGTTTCCTTTATTGCCGATTGTCTGCCATAACCAAGTAAAGAATTATCATTGTATATGCAGTAGAAACAAACAACTGCAGATGCTGGTTAATACACAAAAGGACACAGAGTGCTGGAATAACTCAGCAGGCCAGGCAGCATCCCTGGAGAACCCGAATAGGTGACATTTTAGCTCGGTACCCTTCATCATACTCTTGGTCCAGAACTTGGGTCTGGAATCCAGGTGAGTTGATGGTCCCGGCCTGCTGGCGGTCGGGGGACATGCGAGGATTGGCAGAGTCCATGGTCGTGGCCCGCGCGTGGCTGGATTGCGGGTAATGGTGGTGGCCGTGGCAGTGGTGGGCCCCTAAGCACTTATCCTGTCACTAACGCTAAGAATTTTATGTTTCATTTTTCTGGACTCTCCTGTGTCGGCTCATTCTAATCAAACTCAGGTCTCTCTTTCCAGTGATCTATTTACAAATCTTGCACATACATATCAGTGCGGTGTCTTCAGTTAAAAATGTTTAAAAGAGAAATGTATCAAGTATCCATTGTGAGGTCTCTACAATAAATCATAAAATTACAGCACAAACTCATTGCTTATATAATCCAGTCCTCTTTGAAACCATATTAGCACATGATTGTGTAGGAAGGAACTGCAGATGCTGGTTCATACTGAAGATAGACACAAAGTGCTGGAGTAACTCAATGGGTCAGGCAACATCTCTGAAGAAAATGAATAGGTGATGCTTTGGGACGGAACCCTCCTTCAGTCCTATGTGCCACTGTGCTGCCCCTGTGCCTATAAGTGTGTGCCTGTATATATGTGTATTTGTGTGTATAATGTGTGTTTATATGTGAATTTGTGTATGAGTCTGTATGAGTATGAGTGTGTATGTATAATGTGTGTGTATATATATGTGTGTATTATGTGTGTGTGTGTGTGTGTGTGTGTGTGTGTGTGTGTGTGTGTGTGTGTGTGGTAAAATGACGGGTGTGTGGGGTTGGAGCTGTGGTGGAAGGGTTTGTGAGGTGAGAAGAAAAGCAAAGACCACAGATTGAAACGTTTCCAGAGAAAAAAAAATCTCCAGTGTATTTTTTGCGCTCAGGGCAGCGCACTGCGGTACAACGCTCCTGGGTTCTGGCCTTTTGATCAGTCTTGTTTCGCCCGAGGCGGAACGGGAGATATGGAAACAGCCAATAAAACTGGGTGATTCCACTGCTATCTCCCTCTCTCTCTCTCCCTTTCTCTCTATCTATCTATCTATCTATCTATCAATCTCCCTTTCTCTCTCACCCCCCTTTCTTGTTCTCTATCTCTCTCTATCTCTCTTTCTCTCTATCTTTCTCTTTCCCCCCCTCTCTCCCCCCTCTTTCCCCAATCTCTCTAGCACTATATTTCTCTCTAACTCTCTTTATCTCTCCGTCTCTCTCTTTCTTCCTCTCTCTCTCTATTTATCTTTCTCTCTCGTTCTCTCTCTCTCCCTCTTTCTATCTCTCTCTCTCTCCCTCTGTCTCCCACTCTCTCAATTTATCTCTCTCTCTCTCTCTCGTGTGTAGGAAGGACCTGCAGGCGCCGGGTTTAAACCGAAGATAGACATAAAAAAAGCTGGAGTGACGCAGCGGGTCAGGCAGCATCCCTAGATCTCTGAATCTTTATAGTTTCCCTCTCCCCTGACTCTCATGCTGAAGAAGGGTCTCAACCAGACATGCCACCTATTCCTCTTCTCCAGAGATGCAAGCGTGGAACGAATTGTTGATTTGGAAAGGCATGTTGCGCTCTCTCTCTCTCCCCGCTGCTATCGTCTCTCTTGGGGGCCAAAGGGATGGAGGATAGGGGGAGTAAAACGCTCCCCTTAAAGTGGAGGGTGAATCATGTGATCGATTTTCCACTCGTGGCTTCTCGTAGTTGGTTCAAGAGTACCTCGGGAGAGGAATGTAGGAGACCGTAGAATGAGAAGTCAACGAAATACGTAGACATACTCGTAGGAGCTCGTAGGAGTTTGTGAACATACTCGTAGGAGTTCGTAGAATACCACAAGTTTGATTTTTTTTTAAACTTGGGAGAGCTCTTGGGTAAACTCGCATCGTGGGACAGGCCCTTAGCATCCTGACTCAGTTAACTTTTATAGAGAGAAACTGTAAAATGGTAGGTGTACACAGTGTGACTGTGGTAGAGTTGCTGCTTCACAGTGCCAGAGACCTGGGTTCGATCCTGACAACAGGTGCTGTCTATATGGAGTTTCCCCACGTGCGCCGGTTTCCTCCCACATACCAAACTCATACAGGTTTATATGTTAATTGGCTTCAGTAAAAATTGTGCCTATTGTGCAGGATAGAACTAGTGTATGGGTCGACACAAAATGCTGATGTAACTCAACGGGGCAGGCATCATCTCTGAAGAGAAAGAATGGGTGGCGTTTCGGGTCGAGACCCTTCTTCAGACTGATCAGTCCTTGATTTAAACCAGCATCTGGAGTTCTTTCCTACACTAGTTTATGGGTGTTCGCTGGTCGTCATGGACTCGGTGAGCTGTTTCCATGCTGTATATTTGAAACAAAAAAAAATTAAAACAATAGAAACAAGGGACTGCAGATGCTGGTTAATATGCAAAAGCACACAGTGTGCTGGAGTAACTCAACGGGTCAGGCAGCATCTCTGGAGAACATGGATAGGTGACGTTTTGAGTCAAGACCCTTCTTTAGACTAATGAAGAAGGTTGATAGAACCATGGCTAGATCATTTACCCACGTTCACTAGAGATGCTGTCTAACCTACTGAGTTACTCCAGCATTTTGTGTCCAAATGCTGAGTATCAGTCCAAATAATTCAGTCTAAAAAATGACAACTATTTCTAGAAAGCTCTTAGCTCTTCCCATTACACACTTAGAATGGTGCAGAGGTAGAGTTATTGCCTTACAGCAACAGAAAACCGGGTTTGATCTTGACTACGGATGTTGTCTTTACATAGTTTGTACGTTCTCCCTGTGACCGTTTTTTCCCGGATGCTCCTGTTTCCTCCCACACTCCAGGGACGTACAGGTTTGTAGGTTAATTGGCTTTGGTAAAAATTTGTAAATTGTCCCTGGCGTAGGATAGGGCTAGTGTACGGGGACTGCTGGTCGGCGCGGACTTGTAAGGACAAAGGGCCTGTTTCCGCGCTGTATCTCTAAACTAAACTAAACTAAAATTGTATTGAATTGTGTCTGTTCTTCCTTGTTTTACAGGCAATGAACAGCTGTTTGGACATCAATCCCCAGTTGGACAAGTACTATCTTACAAGTCTGTACGGAATACAGTTTGTTTTGGGACTTGTGGGCAACATTTTTGTAATATGGGCTTATTTGTTCTGTCTGAAAGAGTGGAAGTGTTGCAACATCTACCTTTTCAATCTATCCATCTCAGACCTACTCTTCACTTGCACACTCCCCTTGTTTGTAAGCTACTACAACAGCGGTAACCAGTGGCCCTACGGTATTCAGGTTTGCAAGATTTATAAATGCATCCTCCACTCCAACATGTATGCAAGCATCTTGTTTCTCACCTGCATTAGTTGGGATCGGTACCTCCTGGTCACAAGCCCCTTGAAAGTCCACTGTATTCAAACAAAGTTCAATGCCATTATCATTTGTTTATGCATCTGGGCTTTTGTTACAGTGGAGATGATTCCTATGGTCGCAATTTTTGACAGAGTCGGAGCCCCAAACAACACGACTTCCATTTGCGCTGACTATGCCAGTTCAGGAAATGCCAAGTGGAATCTGATTTACAGTTTGTACCTCACTGTGTTTGGTTTCCTTCTGCCCCTGTGTGTCATCATCATCATGTACGTTCGAATTGCCCGCGTCTTGAAGAAAATGGGTCGGGAGAGCAGTGGGATCAGCGTAAACAAGCCTCTCAGGATGGCCATACTGGCCATCACTATCTTCGCCCTGTTCTTCACACCCTACCACGTGATGCGCAATGTCCGCATCGTGACCCGACTGGACGGCGTACACATGTCCAAGTGTGGCGAGTCTGTTGTGAGGGCCGTCTACACCATCACCAGGCCAGTGGCGTTCCTCAACTCAATCACCAACCCGCTTCTCTACTTCATGATGGGCGACAAATTCAGGGAGCAGGTTGTCGACAAGCTGCAGAGCATCTTCTCAAGGATACGGAAGGCCTCAAATAAGAATGAAAATAGCTCTGACAACATCGTTAACGTCAACAAAAGCAACGTATGATTTAGTTCTGAAGCGAAACAAAATATTGATAGCCAGAATATTAGCTGTAACGTATTGTTCTTTCAAATGCTTTTTGAGGTTTTTATTTTCTGTCGCCCGTCCAAGGAAGCGGCACTGTTGCGCTGGAGTTTGAGCCGCTACCTCACCACGGCAGAGACCCGGGTTCGATCCTGACCTCGGGTGCTGTCCGTGTGGAGTTTGTACGTTCTCCCTGCGGCTGGCTCGAAGGGCCAAATAGCCTACTCTTGCACCTGTTGTCTATTGACTACGTGTGTTTCTTCCGGGTGCTCCGGTTTCCACCCATATCCCAAATACACACAAGTTTGCTGGATAATTAACAGTTGTAAATTCTCCTAAGTTTGGAGGGAATGTATGCGAAAGTAGGATGGATTACATAGCACTAGTGTTAGCAATGTTACAAAATTTTGAGATTTTAAAAATCAAGTCTGTAATTTATCCCATCAGATAAAGCATAAAAATAAGTTTAATTTGACACCTAATTCACTTTCATATCTCAAGTATTTAAAAAGTTATGGCCATTTTCATACTGGGAAATTAGCATCTTGTTCCCTATTGATTTTCTATGGACATAACAAAAAAGCTGTGATCGTGAACAGTCAAAAGCCCATAACTTTCTTAAAAATTAAGAGAACTGAATGAAATTTTCAGTTATCATAGATTGAAGCATTCTGAAACAAATATAAAATAATCTTACTTGGATGACCTGAAATTAAAGCATATAATTAGTTAGTTACCTAATTGTAGCTAATTTCAGACTTCAATTACTAGATCTAAACATCTATCCATTTCTTAATAAATGATTAACATTTTTAAATAGCCTAAATGTCCAAATAATATTCACAAATAATTCACAATAAAACATGATTTTTAAATCTCATTTACATTAATTTATAGGCCAAATGGAAGGAATTTAGTGTTTAATTGCTGTAAATAAATGCCCATTTAAATCAGCTTTCCAGTGGGTCCCTGTGGAACGCGCTGGTTTAGAACGTTCACATTGCGGTAGATTTGTGCCCCAAATGCCCAGAAAAATACTGCGCGATATAATGGGCCCAAATTGAGCTACTCGCAATATTAAACTTAGTATAAAGGGATCTTTAGAAGCCCTTTTTAATGTAAAAATATACAACCTAACTTCTGCTATTTGATTTATGAGACCCTGCGGTTGCTGACGGTCGCGGGTTTAGAGATTGATTTTTAAACTACTATAACTATTATTCAAGGCCTTTAAACCTAATAATAGCTTTTGTGACGGGGTCTTCCAGCGATTTTTCGTTAATAATTAACTAGGCTGAACATTTTCGATTGGAATCGCGTTTTAAACCCGCCCCCTCTAAACGGCGCCAAAATCGCGCACACCCTCAGCAGCAGATCTTCAACGACGCTTCAGGTAGGCTTTGCAACATACCTACTAGTGTGTACGGGTGACCGGGGGGTCTGAGTGGGCCGAAGGGGCTGTTTCCATGCTGTTTTTCAATCAGTTTCAAAGAAAACTGATAAACTTCCCCAGGGTGGTTAGTATATTGAGGCAGGAACAAGAACACCATTTATAAGACTTTCGGACAGGTATATAGACAGGAAAAGTTTAGAGGGATTTGGGTCAACCGTGGGCAAATGGGACTATCTTAAGAAAGGATCTTGGTCGGCATGGACAGGTTGGGCCAAAGGACTTGTTTCCGTGCTGTACGACTCTATGACTCTGCGTATCTAGATTTTATTACTCAGCTGCATTTGTATGGCGATTTACTGTGACAATTGACTCACCAACTTGTGCGTCTTTGAGAAAAACGAGACCTCCTGAAAGAAATGCATGGAGTCACAGGGAGAACGTGCAAACTCCACATACAGACAGCACCCGAGCTCAGGAACATTGGGGGTGGGTCGGGAGTCGGGGATTTCTCGCTCGGTTTCTGCAGAGCTTGGCCAAGGCGAGTCATCTGTGGGTGACGGGAGCAGCGGGCAGCCGAGGGCTCCACCCAGGCTGACTGCCCGGCCCTCTTCCGGGTTTACGTGTGTGCCCAGGTGCCCCTGGAGACAGAGACGAGGTGCCGGGGCTAGAGTGCTTCTTAATGGGAGTAACAACGCTTTGCATTGATATTTATGCAGGTACACCATTGATTTTCTGGCACCCTTGGTTCCAGAGCCTTGCAGGATTGTCCATTTTGCTGGACCAATTTAGGTGACTTAATAATAATAATAAATTTTATTTAATGGGCGCCTTTCATACAAAATCTCAAGGACACCTTACATAGTAATCGGAATAAAAACATATAATCGGAGTAAAACAAGTAATTAAAGACATCACAATGACACAAATTAAAAACAGAATTCAATCCAAAAACAGAAAAACAAAAACACAGTGTGAAGAGAGAGCAGCGGCAACCAAATCGTGCCAGCGTCCACTCTCTCTTCACGGCAGCCATCTTGGACACAGACCTACAAGACTACAGTTAGACAAAAAAAAATCATTCCCCCACAGTGGATAGCACTGTGGGGGAAGGCACAATGTCCAGTCCCCACCCCATGTTCACCCCAAAGTCAGGCCTATTGGGGCCACCGCAGTTGCCTCTACGGAGGCCCGATGTCCCTGGCCGTTCTCACCGGGTGGTCTTGCCCCGGCGTCGGGAGAGTCCTTTCGGCGGCTGGGCCACTTGGAACGGCCACTTCTTGGTTGGAGCCCGCGGCTGCCGAAGCCGACAAGGCCGCGCCGGTTTGGCGCTCCCAGGCTCCAGATGAAAAAGTCGGCGCCCGCTCTCCTCACTGCCGCCTTGCCGCCTCTACGCACGCCGTCTCTCCGCACGCCGCCTCTCCGCTCCGCAAACCCGCAGCCCGGAGATGTTGCTCACGGCGGTCCAGCTCACCAGAGCTCCAGCGCGGCGACCCAGGCAAGGCATCGCCCGCTCCGCTCCGCTCCAGCGCTCCAGCGCTCCAATGCAGTGCCGCCATGCAGGCCGAGGTGCTGGGTGGTTCCCGCCAAGAAACGGCGCTCCAAGCCCGCTGGTAGGCCACGACGACGGGTCGACGGGCAGCCCGGAAAAAAGGCTGCCACACCGACCAGGTAGGGACCTATAAATAAAGTAACACCTACCCCCCCACATTAAAAGACCATATCCCCTACAAACAAAAAAACAGGACTCACTAAAAACTAAAAAAAAAACAAATTTAAGACGGACGGCTGCTGGCTAGCAGCCGTTCACCAAGATGGCTCCTCCTGATCTGATAATAATAGTTAATAATAGTTCAGCAATATACCTCTGATGCACTAATTTACCCCTTCCGTGTCTCTAAAGCAGTGATGACTGCTAAAAGTAAAGAATCAACAATTAACAAAGAAGTAAACAATTAACGCTTTCTGGATGAAGGCAAGACTCCTGAAAGAGCATGGACCACATGCAAACCTCTCGTAATTTTGTCCAGATTAAAGAAGGTGTTGGACCATCAGTTGCTGGAAGTCGGTGGTGGACCTTGTGTAAATTCCCTATTTTTAGATTAACATCTCCATGAAATAACATTTTAGTTATAATTTTGTACCTGTAAATTAACTCACTTTTGTAAAAAAATCTGCTTGAATGTCATTAACTGGCAGAAATGTCCAAACATTTTACCCCATTTTAGTCAGAAATCCCATCTCCCCAAGTTTACCTCCAATTCCAGATTATCTATTCTAGTTTTTATGTAAAAAGTTAAAATAAGTGTTTTTCTAATTTATAACTTCCCATCATGAAATATTTTAATTGTACTGTACAATGTTGAGTTCAATTTATTATTGTCACGTGTACCGAAGTACAGTGAAAAGCTATTTTGTGTATTGTTTCTCAAGGATATATGTCTTTTGATGTGGTCTGAAAACCATTGTGCTTTTTGATTTATAATAAAGGATCATTTGCTCTTTAGTGTTTGTACTAATACTTGTATGATGTTTATTTTGCACATTGATGTCAGAATAGATATTTGCCTTAATATTTAGCCGATCCCAATTAATATCGGGAAAATTGAAATCCCCTGGATGATGTAACGATAATATTCTTGTTGCCATGATTTTTCTACATATTTGCTCCTGTGTTCTGTTGACTGTTAAGAGGGTTGTAGTATACCCCCAGCAAGGTGATTCCCCCCTAACCAATACTAACCTCTATCCGTATAGATTTGAAGAGCAGTAATCTATCATTATGGCAATGGCACCTCCTATTTTACATCCGCCTTCACACTTGAGAATCCTATAGAGACACAAGGAACTACAGATGCTAGAATCTTGAGCAAAGCATCGGAAGAAATCAGTGGGTCAGATAGGTGTAGACCTTTAGACTTTAGAGATACAGCGTTGAAATAGGCTCTTCGGCCCACCGAGTCCGCGCCGACCAACGATCACCCCCATACACTAGCACTATCCTACACAGTAGGGCCAATTTACAATTTTTACCGAAGACACCTAACCTACAATCCTGTGGGTCCTTGGAGTGTGGGAGGAAATCAGAGCACCTGGAGAAAACCCACGTGGTCATGGGCAGAACGTACAAACTCCGTAAAGACAGCAACTCTACCGCCGTGCAGCTGTTCGCCCAGGGAGCTTTTTAGGAGGGAATAGGCAGGTGATGTTTCTGGTCAGGACCCTTCTTTAGATTGATTGGAGTCGGCAGAGAGAAAACTAAAAAAGAGAAGTTGATACAAGACAAAGACTGACAAGTGATAGGTGGACAGAAGATATCCACAAAATGCTGGAGTAACTCAGCGAGACAGGCAGCATCTCTGGAGAGAAGGAATGAGTGATGTTTCGGGGTCAGGTCTTGATCCAAAATGTTACCCATTCCTTCTCTCCAGAGATGCATAGAAACATAGAAAATAGGTGCAGGAGTAGGCCATTCGGCCCTTCGAGCCTGCACCGCCATTCAATATGATCATGGCTGATCATCCAACTCAGTATCCTGTACCTGCCTTCTCTCCATACCCCCTGATACCTGTAGCCACAAGGGCCACATCTAACTCCCTCTTAATTATAGCCAATGAACTGGCCTCAACTACCTTCTGTGGCAGAGAATTCCAGAGATTCACCACTCTCTGTGTGAAAAATGTCTTTCTCATCTCGGTCCTTATCCTTAAACTGTGACCACTTGTTCTGGACTTCCCCAACATCGGGAACAATCTTCCTGCATCTAGCCTGTCCAACCCCTTAAGAATTTTGTAAGTTTCTATAAGATCCCCCCTCAATCTTCTAAATTCTAGCGAGTACAAGCCAAGTCTATTCAGTCTTTCTTCATATGAAAGTCCTGACATCCCAGGAATCAGTCTGGTGAACCTTCTCTGCACTCCCTCTATGCTGCCCGTCTCACTGAGTTACACCAGCATTTTGCGTCTATCTTAGGTTTAAACCAGCATCTGCTGTTCCTTCCTACACAAGTGATAGGTGGATACAGATGAAGGAAGGGCGGGTTCGATTGGCAGTTGGGTGGATTAAATGTCAAAGGCTAGAGTTGAAAAGGAGAGTGTGTTGAATAAGGAGAGAAGAGGAGGAGTGAAATGTAAAGATGGAGGGAGAGATGTGGGTGGAAGGGGATATGAGGGTGGGGAAAGGGAAAGGGCGAGGGGTGGGGGGATGGTAGAGGAAATAAGAGACTCGGAGATGGGAGAGAAGTGTACGTTGGTGATAAGGAGCAAGTGCCTACATCTAATGTTGAGTAGCAAGTCCTGCACTTCTTCCAACCATATCTCTGAAATAATTAGTTTAGTTTATGATTGTCATGCTTATCAAGGTAGTGTAAAGCTTTTTTGTCGTGTGCTATCCAGTCAATGAAGAGACAATACATGATTACAATCAAGCTGAACACAGCGTACAGATACAGGATAAAGGGTATGTTATTTAGTGCAAGATAAAGACAGATAAAGTCTGATTAAAGATAGTTCACAGCTCTAAGTGAGTAGATGGTAGGTCAGGACCGCTGTCCTAGCTGGTGAGAGGATGGTTCAGTTGCCTGATAACATCTAAGAAGAAACTGAATCTGAAGGTATGTGTTGACAAACTTCTGTAACTCTTTAGTTTAGTTTAATTATTTAGTTTATTGTCACGTGTATTGAGGTACAGTGAAACGTTTTTGTTGCGTGCTGTCCAGTCAGCAGAAGGACATTACATGATTACAATCGAGTCATTACAGGGTAGATAGTGAGTTCAGCACTGCTCTCTGGCTGTGGTAGGATGATTCAGTTGCCTGATAACAGCTGCAAAGAAACTGTCCCTGAATCTTGAGGTGTGGGTTTTCACACTTACTATACCTTTTGCCTGATGGTAGAGGGGAGAAGAGGAAGTGGCCAGAGTGCGACTTGTCCTTGATTATACCAAGGCAGCATAAGGTATAAATGGTGTCAATAGATGGGAGGTTGGTTTGTGTGATGGTCTGGGCTGCATCCACAATTCAGCTGCAATATCTTGCGGTCTTGGATAGAGCTGTTCCCGAACCATGCTGTGATGCGTCCTGATAAAATGCTTTCTATGGTGCATCTGTAGAAGTTGTTGAGGGTTATTGGGGACATGCTGAACCTCCTAAGCTTTTTGCCAATCAACAGCATTCATGACCTCAATTCTGTTCCAGATTGTCACCCAATACATTGGTATGGACTTGTTGAAAGGCAAAAAAAAAGCAATTCTCTGTCAAATGTCCAGAAAACATCCAGGAAGAGGTTGCAGAGATTAAAGATCTGTTGTGATTTTAACTGGAATTGCTATCATAAATATCAGCTTCTTTATCCACTGCGATGGACAAAGTGCCAGAGGACTCAGTGGATCAGGCAGCATCTGTGGAGAGAGTAGACAGGCATCGCTTCAGATCAGGACTCTTCTGCAGACTGAGAGAGTAGACGGGAGAAAGACGATACGTGGTGTTCTGTTGTTGCGGTAGGATATGGGTTGTGACGGTAGGTTCAAGACCCTGATAGTTGCAGAAAAGTGGCTGTTTCTGAACATTGTAAATACAGTAAACCCTCGTTAATACAGACCTGTTTATAATGGATTTCGGTTATGGCGGACTGGCATACCGACTTTCACCGCCAGGCTCGGCTGCCAACGCCAATCCCAGCCCGCACCACCTCTGCAGCCACTTCCAGGCTGTACCTACTGCCACCACCCCCGGTCCACATAAATTCCTCGTCCACTTCGAGGCCACGCCTGCCACCGTCACCGCCGACCCTTCCCTGCACTCTGGCCACCCGCGGGCTGTGACCATTGACTCCGCCCATCCTCGCCTCTCCCCCGGCTACTAGCAGACCGGAGCCGCCAACTCACCTGGATTCCAGGCCCAGTTCAGGACCGAGAGTCTGAAGAAGGGTCTCGACCCAAAACGCTACCTATCCATGTTCTTCAGAGATGACTCCAGCACTTTGTGTCCTTTTGTATATAAACCAGCAACTGCAGTTTGTTTCTACTATTTATACAATGATAGTACCCACTCAGTTATCAACGTCAATCGGCAATAAACATTCACCTCACTATGGTCCGTTATAACGAGGGTTTACTGTGTTTATTAAAATGAAAGGGCATTCTCACCAGTTGAAGAGGAAAATATAATTTATGCTCCAATGAATATTGTTTCCTCCGCAAAATATACATAAGAAGCAATTTGTTAACCACTCTATTTAATTGGCAGCTGCTTTGTATTCATTCCTTCAGGAAATCTATGCTTCCTGGCTCTGAAGAAGAATTATTTGGAGTCATGGAGTGGGCAGATATATATTACTGAGTAAGTGCTATATATCTGCATGGACAACTGCCCTATTCCCAGAAGGTTGGTGACATTTCAGGTCAGGACCCTTCTTCAGACTGATTGGAATAAGGGGGCCACAGCTGGGAAAGAGAGGTGGCATGGTGGTGCAGCGGTAGAGATGCTGCCTTACAGCGCCAGAGACCCGGGTTCGATCCTGACTACAGAGTGCTGTTTTTGCACAGTTTGTATGTTCTCCCTGTGACCACATGGGTTTTCTCCGGGTGCTACGGTTTCCTCCCATACCCCAAAGACATACATGCTTCAGTAAATTGTCCTTAGTGTGTAGAATAATGCTGGTGTTAGTGGACGGGGTGATTGCACAGACTCGATGGGCCGGAGGGCTGTAGAATCTCTGGTGTCCAAAATAAAGATGGAGGTGGGACAAGTGATAGGTGGATACAGATTGGAGGGGGGGGGGGGGGGCGTTGATTGGTAGATGGGTGGAGTAAGTGATAAAGGCTAGAGTAGAAAAGGAGACAAATGGGTATCAGATAAGGAGAGGAGAGGAGGAGTGAATTTTGAAGCCAGAGGGAAGGATAGAAGGATATGGATAGAAATGGATAGAGGGGTGGGGTTGGGAAAAGAGAAGGGCCCATGCCGACAAAGATGCCCGATCTGCACTAGCCCCACTTGCCTGCGTTTGGCCCATATCTCTCTAAACCTCTCCTACCCATGTACCGGCCCAAATATCTTTTAATTGTTTCAGTACGTTTACCACCGAGTCCACACTGACCAGCAATCGAAAGTACACTCGCACTATCCTACACACTGGAGACAGTTTACAATTTTACCGAATCCAATTAACCTACAAACCTGTACGTCTTTGGAGTGTGGGAGGAAACCAGAGCACCTGGAGAAGATCCATGCTGTCACGGGGAGAACGTGCAAACTCCGTACAGACAGCATCCGTAGTCAAGATTGAACCTGGGTTTCTGCCACTGTAAGGCAGCAGCTCTACCTCTGCACCACTGGGCCACCCTTAATGGATACCTGCTTCAATTATCTCCTCTGGCAGGTCGTTCCACCCACCTAACATCCTCCTTGTGAAAATGTTGCCCCTCAAGTTGCTATTAAATCTTTTCCCACTCACCTTAAAAAGATAGAGCGAGATCCTTGATAAAGAGAGAGAGCCAGACATCTTTCAGGGAAGGATTTGAGAGCTTAGGGGAAAGGCAGCTGGAAGTCTGGCTGTGATGGCTATGTGGATTCTGTGAATTGTTAACAAACATGGAAAAGCACTCTGGAATGAGGGACCACATTGTCATACCTGCTCCTATTTACTCTTCTCTTTATTTTACTTTGGAGATACAGTGTTGAAACAGGCCCTTCAGCCCACCGAGTTCGTGCCAACCAGCGATCATCCTGTACAATAGCACTATCCTACACTCTAGGGACAAATTTTTAATTTTGCCAAAACCAATTAACCTAAGAACCTGTACGTCTTTAGAATGTGGGAGGTAATCAGAGCACCCGGAGAAAACCCACGTGATCAGAGGGGGAACATACAAACTGCATAAAAACAGCACCCATAGTTAGGATCGAACTTGGATCTCTGGTGCTGTAAGGCAGCAACTCTACTGCTGTGCCACTGTTCATCCATGTGGAGAAGATTTATGAGGATGTTACTACAACTTTTAGTTTAGGTTATTTCAATTTAGTCTATTGCCACGTGTACTGAAGTACAATGAAAAGTTTTTTGTTGTGTGCAATCCCCCTCAGTGGAAAGACTATGCATGATTATAATCGGGCCGTCTACAGTGTACAGATATATGATAAAGCGAATAACATTTAGTGTAAGGGAAACAAGAACCAGAGGACATGTTTAAGGCGAGAGTGACAATATTCACTTGAGGAGTAACGTTTTCACTCAGAAGTTGGCAGTTACATGGAACGAGCTGCCAACGTTGAGGCACCTAGAAGACATTTGGACAGGTATATGGAGAGGAAAGGCTTATGGACCAAAATGAAGTAAATGGGATAAGCTTAGGGGACATCTTGGTCGGCATGGACGAGTTGGGAAGAAGGGCCTGTTTCTGTGCTATATGACGCTATGACTCTATGTTGACAAATGAATAGACAGCCAACACTGTGCCAAACGCACCAAGTTTCAAGTGGCCTGGTTAAGTTTGAGACAATATCTAAGGTAGCAACAGTGTGAATTGTGTTGCGTGTAGGTACAAAGACGATAAATTCAAGATAGACTTGTAACTCAATGGGTCAGGCAGCATCACGAGCAAAAGGATGGGTGACATTTCGGAGACCCTTCTTCAGACTCTGCAGATGAACTCAGAGGGGCAATAGCAGGTAGAAACAATGGTGATTAGCAGATAGAAACTATTTGAATAGTGAATAGATTCAATCTTCCCTGATGCTTAGGGAAATTCTCTTTTGGCACAGGCAATGGAATAAATACAAGTTCCTTCTTCTGACTATTGTCTTTCAAAATACCTGAAGGTCGTTTCCTCATTCTTCGTTGAAAAGCAAAGGCTGACCCATGTGTTTATTGTGTTTGTGGATTTGTGTTTTATCCAGGAACTAAGCACACAATACAGAGCGCACTCAGAGGCTTCAGCCACAACATGATCTGGTTCACATAGGCAAGGAAGGAGAGGGTGGCATGGTTTGCTCTCTCGGAGCCAGGAGAAGCAGAGCGCAATAATTCACTCCAATCCTGCCAGCATTGGCTCATCTCAGTTGGGTCGAGCTACGGATTCATACCTCAGAGGGTAAGCATTTGCCTCTCACTTTAAATCACCCTTCAGTAGTAATTTAAACTGTCAAAAGAAACCTGTACAGAAACTTTCAATTACTATTGCAGATTGTACTGTGGTGCCTGCATTGTGATATTTGTGTTACAGAAGGCTGATATTTATCTGTGCTATCTCAGTACTCAGTTTAGTGTAGTATAGTTTAGTTTAGTTTAGTTTAGTTTGGTTTAGTTTAGTTTAGCGATACAGCACGGAAACGGGCCCTTTGGCCCACCGAGTGTGAACTGACCCTTAATTACTTTGCAGACTTATTCCCTTTATTGTGTATCTGTACACTCTGGATGGCTCAATTGTAATCATGTATAGTCTTTCCGCTCACTGATTAGCACGCAACAGAAAAGCTTTTCACTGTACCTTGGTACACGTGACAATAAATTAAACTAAACTAAACTTAACTTAACTTAACTTAACTTAACTTACTTAACTAAATACTAGTTGTATCATACACACAAGGGACAATTTGCAAAAGCTAATTAACTTGGGAAACCTGCACGTCTTTGGGATGTGGGTGGAAACCAGAGAACCCGGGGAAATCCCACGCGGTCACTGGGAGAATGTATAAATTCATTACAGACAGCACCCATAGTCAGGATTGAACACAGGTTCCGGCACTGTGAGGCAGCAACTCTACCATTGCGCCACTGTGCCGTCCTGCATCACTATGCTACCCGTAACAATTAAGACCAGTTGCTTATCACTAAATTATACAATATGCATGTTTTTTTCCGCTTAACAAGGAGATTTTATTCAGTTACAGAGAACAAAAAAAATCAATACTGCTCGGCAGTTTGCAAACATCAGGCAATCTGTCATAAGATTACAACATTATTATGTATAAGAAGGAACTGCAGATGCTGGTCTAAACCAAAGATAGACACAAAAAGCTGGAGTAACTCAGCAGGACAGGCAGCATCTCTGGAGAGAAGGAATGGGTGATGTTTCAGGTTGAGATCTTTCTTCAGATATTATAATCCTTATCCACAATACATTGACCCCCCGGGGGCAACCAGCGTTCACAGAATGTTTCCAGATTCCCCGTGGACACTGCATGTTCCCATTCCAGGGACACGCGGACACTGGCATAGCCCCGGAAGAGGGGCAGGCAGTCGACTCGGGCAGAAGCCTGGACTGCCCACAGTATGCAAGGTCATGTTTCCAGAGCAGAATGTTGTAGAGCAAGATGAGGAGTCAACACACCTGGTTTATGGCCCTTATGGCTGGAGTCAAGGTTTCCAAATTTATGAGGTTATTTAGCATTTCCGTAAACTGGAGACTGGCACAGCTTGCTGTCTGCAAAATTCCTAGTCAGGCTGTTAATCTGTAAACATGCACTTAGCATTGACTGATGCATTAGAATGCTAGGCAGAGCAATTTACACCCCTGCATTTGTTCACATTATTTTTTGTAATTTCATTAAAACAAGCAAGGATATGGAACTAAAAGCTCAACAGTCCTTTGTAAATCAGAGAGCTAGAAAATATTTCATTCAAGCTGATGGCCGGATTGAATAACTTTCCTGACTTCCCTTATTTCCAAATGACATAGAATGAAGCCATTCAGCGCATCAAGCTCATGTCGGCTCTCAAGGCACTCCCATCAACCCCATTCATTAATCTGTATCCTATTTTCTTATACATGGAACATAGATCATTGACACATGGACCCAGGTACAGTGAAAAGCTTTTTGTTGTGTGTTATCCAGACAGCGGAAAGACTATACGTGATTATAATCGAACCATCCACAGTGTACAAATACATGTGAAGGGAATAACGTTTGGTCCAGTAAAGTCCAATTAAAGAAAATTCAAAGGTCTCCACTGAGGTAGATGGTAGATCAGGACTGCTCTACCATCTAGTTCAGTTGCCTGATAACAGCTGGGAAGAAACTATCCCTGAATCTGGAGGTATAATAATAATAATAATAATAAATTTTATTTGTGGGCGCCTTTCAAAATTCTCAAGGACACCTTACAGAATTTAACAAGAGTAAAAAACATATAATCTGAGTAGAATAAATAATAAAGACATCACCAATACACAAATTAAAGACAGAATTCGATCCAAAGACAAAAAAATCAAAAACACAATGTGAAGAGAGAGCAGCGGCAGCTAAACCGCGCCAGCGTACACTCTCCCTTCCGACAGCCATCTTGGACACAAACTAAAATAATCATTTACACACAAAAAATCATCCCCCCACAATGGTTACCACTGTAGGGGAAGGCACAATGTCCAGTCCCCATCCCCAGTTCTCCCAAAGTCAGGCCTATTGAGGCCTCCGCTATTGCCTCTACGGAGGCCCGATGTTCCTGGCCGTTCTCGCCGGGTGCTGTTGCCCCGGCGTCGGGAGAGTCCTCTCAGCGGCTGGGCCACCTGGAACGGCCGCTTCCTTACCGGAGACCGCGGCTTCCAAAGCCGACAAGGCCGCGCCGGTTAGGAGCTCCCAGGCTCCCGATGTTGAAGTTGGCGCTGCCCGCTCCGCTCCGCAGACCCGCAGCCTGGAGGTGTTGAACTCGGCGGTCACAGCTCACTGGCGCTCCAGCGCATCGATCCAGCGCGGCGACCCAGGCAAGGCATCGCCCGCTCCGCTCCGCGATAGCACTCCAGCGCTGTGCCGTCACCGAAGCCGAGGTGCTGGGCGGTCCCCGCCAGGAAACGGCGCTCCACGCCCGCTGGTAGGCCACGAGGACGGGTCGACGGGGCAGCCCGGAGAAAAAGCTTCCTCACCGACCAGGTAGGGACCTAGAAATATAGTTACCCCCTTGCCCCCACATTAAAAAGTCTATTTCTCCCACAAACAAAACACAGGACTCACTAGAACTACAAAAAAAAAAGTGAATTAAACGGACGGCTGCTGGTTAGCAGCCGTTCCCCAAGATGGCTCCTCCTACTACTGACCACCGAAGAGGTATGCGTTTTCATGCTTCTGTACCTCTTGCCTGATAGAGTCATACACTCACTGCTTGGAAACAGGCCCTTTGGCTCAACTTGTCCACACTGACCAACAAGTCCCATCTACACTAGTCCATGCATTTGGCTATATCCCTCCAAACCTATTCTATCCATATACTCCGCTAAATGTTTATTAAACATTCTAATGGTACTTGCCTCAACTACCTTCTCTGGCAGCTTATTCCATACACCCACCACCCTTTTTGTGTAAAAAAAGTTACAACTCAAGTTCCTGTTAAATCGTTCCCCCCTCACCTTAAACCTAGGAGGATGGGGAGAGGGGAAAAAAGGGAGTGGCCGGGGTGAGACTGGTCCTTGATTATGCTGGTGGGTTTGTTGAGGCAGCGTGAAGTGTAGATGGTGTCAATGGAAGGGAGGTTTGTTTGTGTGATGTTCCGGACTACATCCACCTAAAGTTTTAACTTAACAACCCCCGAACTCTACCCAACTTTGATGCAAAACTGACGGGCATTTTAACTGCCCCATTTCTCTTTCTTATCTTTCTCAAACAGGTTTGTAATCCTTGTGTTCTCCTGGTCTTCCTACACCGCTTCCATATCCAAGAATACTGGAAAGACTGCAGCCGCAGCCTTTGCAATTTTCACTGACCTCCCTGTTGCCCACACTGGCTGGCAATTTTTCTCAGTGTACTGCGAGCCTTTAACCACTAGAATGGATGACGAAGATTAGCTGGGACTCCTTTACTTCGACAACCTCCAGTGTGAAAATACTCACAGCAGTGGACACCTTGAACACTCTCTATGACTTCAATAGAGTGGATGGTAGGGTCCATTAAAATTTTCAACATTGTGTTTGTAACCTCTGTCAATTAAGAGTGTCAAGTTGTGTGGAGTGATGGTACATTTAACATAGAACAAACATCACAGCACAGGAACGGGCTCTTCGGCTCGCAATGTTTGTGCCAAAAATGATGGCAAGTTAAACTGATCTAATTTGCCTGTGCATGATCCATATCCATCCATTCCTTTCACTTCCATGTCTTCTTAAAGTCTTCTTAAACACCACTGTCATATCTGCATCACCGCCACCCCTGGCAGTATGTTCCAGGTCCCCACCACTCTCTGTGTAAAAATGTTCCCCTGCACATCTCCATTAGACTTACCCCCTCTCACCTTATAGCTACCGCCCTCTAGTATTTGATTTTTCCACCATGGGTAAAGGCTCAGACTGTCTACCCTGCCTATGCCTCTTATAATTTTATATACTTCTATTAAGTCTCCTCCCAACCTCTGACGTTCTAGATAAAACAATCCAAGTCTATCCAACCTCTCCTGGTAGTTAATACCACATAATTCTGGCAGCATTTAGGTAAACATCCCCGTTCCCTCTCCAAAGCCTTCACATCTTTCCTGTAATTGGGCACATAATACTCCAATTCTTAGTTACATGGGACTGAGACATTCAGAAGCCAAGTTATTAAATAACCTGTATGGGGGGAACTATCTTAAGGGTGTATGTAGCCATGTTCCTGATTATGCAAAGACCCCGTGACATTGATCATTAAGTGCGGTATTGATAACACGATCTCCTCATGGTGAAACAAGGAAGTTTGGTCATGTGCGAGAATATGAAGTGGAATCAATTGCAAGGAAATTAAGCTCTCTTCGACACACCAAATTCCTGGGAATGGTGTTTACTTTAGTTTAGAGATAGTGCTGTGGAAACAGGCTCTTTGGCCCAAATCCCACTCAACACAACATTGTCATGTTCTGAAGCTGCATCATGACTTTTAGTTTAGTTTAGATTACCGGGGTACCGAGGTACAGTGAATAGCTTTGTTGTTGCTTGCTATTCAGTCAGCAGAAGGACTATACATGATTACAATCAAACTATCCATAGTGTACATATATAAGATAAAGAGAATAACGTTAAACTTGAGATGAGGTAAAATCCAATTAAAGATAACCCGAGAGTCTCCAATAAGGTGGATGGTAGGTCAGGACCGCTCTCTAGATGGTGATAAAATGGTTATTCTCAATGCTCTGACCAATGAAGGTGAGCATGCTATATTCCTTCTCTACCACTCTATCTACTTGTTGCCACTTTCAGGGAGCTATGGACCTGGACCTCAAGATCCCTCTGCACGTCATTGCTGTTAAGAGTCTTGCGATCAACGTTGCACATTCCCCTAACATTCATCCTCCTGAAGTCCAGCACCACACACGTGCGTGGATTAAACTCTGAGCCAGCCCTTTTACACATAAGCAATCAAATTCAGTCTGAAATGAGAAAGCTGAAAATAGCATGAATATGACACCCTGCCAGCATTGGCATCAATCACCCATTCTGGGAAATTACTTCATCCTTTTTCAGCGTGAAACCCAATATCATTTCTCTTTGCTAATCCCCCAAGAAGCATGTCAAGCAAATTACGGGAGGACATTGTTTTGTGTCATCTGTGGCAATGCTAACTATCCGAGTTTAATTGGTGGGTGGTTCAAGTTTCACTAAAGATACCCAAGTGCCAAATATCAGGGCTAGAACCCAGTGCATTTCTGAGGGGATTTTTCTGGGTGAGGTGTTATATTGATACATCACTTCCCACTCAGCTGATCCCAAGGCACTATTTTCTAAATAGAGACATTGTGATTATCTCTTTTACCTTTACAAGATCATTAAGGGATTGAACACGCTAGAGGCAGCAAACATGTTCCTGATGTTGGGGGAATCCAGAACCATGGGCCACAGTTTAAGAATTAGGGGTAGGCCATTTAGAACAGAGATGAGGAAAAACGTTTTCACCCAGAGAGTTGTGAATCTGTGGAATTCTCTGCCTCAGAAGGCAGTGGAGGCCAATTCTCTGGATGCTTTCAAGAGAGAGTTAGATGGAGCTTTTAAAGAGAGCGGAGTCAGGGGATATGGCGAGAAGGCAGGAACGGGGTACTGATTGTGGATAATCAACCATGATCACATTGAATGGCGGTGCTGGCTTGAAGGGCCGATTGGCAATCACCGAGGTACAGTGTTGAGTAATGTAACAGCCGCAGGGAAGAAGCTGTTCCTGGACCTGCTGGTCCGGCAACGGAGAGACCTTTAGCGCCTCCCGGATGGTAGGAGGGTAAACAGACTGTGGTTGGGGTGAGAGCAATCCTTGACGATGCTGAGCGCCCTTCGCAGACAACGCTTGCTTTGGACAGACTCAATGGAGGGGAGTGAGGAACCGGTGATGCATTGGGCAATTTTCACCACCCTCTGCAGTGCTTTCCGGTCGGAGACAGAGCAGTTGCCATACCATACTGTGATACAGTTGGTAAGGATGCTCTCGATGGTGCAGTGGTAGAAGTTCACCAGAATCTGAGGAGACAGATGGACCCTCCTAAATGCCCCATTGTAATTATTAGGTTGTAGAACCCTGTGATATATCATTAATAGTCGTGTCCTGCCAACCCAAAAATGGCAATAGAGCTTTCCCTCACAACGCCTCAGACTTGGGTTCAATCCTGACCTCAGATGCTGTCCGTGTGCAGTTTGCACATTCTCCCTTGTGACCAGCATGGTATTCCTCCGGGTCCTCTGGTTTCCCCCACACATACATGAAGGTTTTAAGGTTCATTGGCCTCTATAAAATTTCCCCTCGTATGTAGGGAGTGGATGAGAAAGTGAGATAACATAGAACCAGTGTGAATGGGTGAATGAGGATTGGCGTGGGCCAAAGGGTCCATTTTCAAGTTGTATCTTTAAACTTAAACTCTGCTGCCTGTGCAATGACTAATCCTCCATTCATTCTAGTACATGTGTTTTCATTGTGTTTTAAAATCTTTTCATAAGTTCAAAATTCTAGGAGCACAATTGGGCCATTTGTCCCATCAAGTCTACACCACTATTCAATCATGGCTGATCTATCTTTCCCTCTCAGTCCCATTCTCCTGTCTTCTCCCCATAACCCCTGACACCCTTACTAATCTTTTGAGTAGTACGTTATCGAAGGCCTTTGAAAATCCATATAGGTCTCTATCCAGTCATACCTTCTTATCCCTTCTCTTGCTGCTTATCCCATCTGCAGGTTGGAGCTCCCAGTCTGCCATTACTTTCATAAATCTCCTGTTACCACTTCTTCACTGATAGATTCTGGCACTTTCCCAATTACTGACATCAGACTAATTGGTTTATATTTCCCTGTTTTCTCCCTTCCTCCTTTTTTAATTAACAAGATTACACCTGCTCTGTTTTAATCTCTCGGAGCTAGTCTGGGACATAGAACAATACAGCACAGGAACAGGCTCTACAGCCTATTATGACTACGCCAAATCATGATGTTAAACTAATCTCCTCTGCCGACACATGATTAAAGCCCTGCATATTCATATACCTATCCAAAAATACTCCCTCTTGCTGGCCACAATTTCCAAAACACTCTCCCTGTGGTAGAAGATGGTGGAACAGACAAGTGTTAAGGAAACACACATGGCTGTGGTGGTTTATCTGGGTCAGAACTGGGAAGCCTGACCAGATTCAGTCAATGGTCTTCCCATTCAGCAGCTGACCAAAGATCAAAAGGTGAATGAAGTAAAACCAAGGCTGAATGGAAAGCATCAGAGGTAAATCAGGAATAAGATTTCCCGCATTGTCGTAGAGAGTTAAGTAACCAATCTTTGAAGTTTATTCAACTACTTGAAAGCACTACATACAAGAACAGTTTCTTCCCCACTCTTGAACAGACCTGACTTATACGAAGGATGAATTCCCGATCTTCCAATCTACCTCATTGTGGTCTTGCCATTTTTAATCTGCACTTTCTATGTAGCCATAACACTATATTCTGTTTAGTTTCTTTTTGCATTGCCTGATGTGGTGCAGTGGTAGAGTTGCTGCCTTATAGTGCCACAGACCCGGGTTAGATCCTGACAATTGGTGCCGTCTGCACGGAGTTTGTAAGTTCTCCCCGTGACCTGTGTGGGTTTTCTCCAGGAGCTCTGGTTTTCTCCCACACTCCAAAGACTTTTAAGTTTGTAGGTTAATTGGCTTCAGTAAATTGTCCCTAGTGTGTAGGATAGAAGTAGTGTACAGGTGATCATCGGTCGGCAAGGACTTGGAGGGCCGAAGGGCTGATTTCCATGCTGTTCCTCTAAACCAAATTAAACTACACCTACTTGGAGTTTGGATTGTGCTTTATTTTTCCTCAGGGTGCTCTGGTTTCCTCCCACTTCCCAAAGACGTGCAGATTTATAGGTTAATAGGAAAAATTGCCCCTAGTGTGTAGGGAGTGGATGGGAAAGTGGAATAATATATATATATTGTTTAGTTTAGAGATAAGTGCAGTTAGAGCTAAAAATACAGCACGGAAACAGGCTTTGCAGCCCACCGAGTCTGTACCGACCACCGATCACCCCGTACACTAGCACTATCCTACACACTAGGAACAATTTACAATTTTACCAAAATCAATTAACCTACAAACCTGTATGTCTTTGTAGTTTGGGAGCAAACCAGAGTACCCGGAGAAAACCCACCCAGTCACGTATATCTTGTCACATAAACAAGAAAAAGTGTGAATGGGTGATCGATAGTTGGCATTGACTCGCTGGGCCGAAGGGGCTGTTTCCATGCTAAACTAAATTAAATTAAGAATGTCAGCTAAAGGGTCCCAACCCAAAATGTCACTATCCATGCTTTCCAAGGATGCAGCCTGACCCGTTGAATTACTCCAGCATTTTGCGTCTTTCCTTGGTAAATCAGCATTTGTAGTTCCTTGTTTCTACAAATTAAACTAAGCATTTGGAATTTGGGTAGGGGTATGATTCTCTCTAGCCACTTGTTTCTGCTTGAAATTTTTTTAGGAAATGAATGTGACCTGCTCCAGAATCAACAGCATCCTCGAATCATACTACCTCACAACCATGTACAGCATCGAGTTCATTTTAGGATTGATCGGGAACATTGTTGTGATAAGTGGTTACGTCTTCTGCCTGAAGAATTGGAAATGCAGCAACATTTACCTCTTCAACCTTTGCATTTCGGACCTGATCTTCATCTGTACGCTCCCGATGTTCGTGGTCTACTATGCCAAAGGAAAACATTGGGTGTTCGGTGGTTTTCTTTGCAAGATGAACAGGTACATACTCTACACCAACATGTACCTTAGCATGCTCTTCCTGGTTTGCATCAGCATTGACCGATACTTGTTGGTCAGCAACCCATTGAGGGGGCACGTGTTTCAAAGGAAGAAGACAGCT
This sequence comes from Amblyraja radiata, assembly GCF_010909765.2. Lineage (NCBI taxonomy): Eukaryota > Metazoa > Chordata > Chondrichthyes > Rajiformes > Rajidae > Amblyraja > Amblyraja radiata. The sequence continues at coordinate 38,044,657 of NC_045968.1, forward strand.
ATCATCATCTGTGTCGCCATGTGGGTCTTCGTCACTTTGGAAGTCATCCCCATATTGACCTTCATCGGTTCTGACAATGTTACAGCTCTTGACAACAGCACAGTCATTAAGTGTGTTGACTATGCCAGTGCTGGGAACCCAGTACACAACCTGATTTACAATGTGTGTCTCACCATCTTCGGATATGTGCTTCCAATGAGCGTTATGGGTGTCTTCTGCCTGAAAACAGCACACAAGCTGAAGGAATTAAGTCAGGCAAGGACCTGGAGCATTACTCTGGAAAAGCCACTCACGCTGGTCATCCTGGCCATTACTATCTTCTCTGTACTATTCACCCCTTATCACATCATGAGAAACATCCGCATGATATCTAGACTGGACAACAACAACATCTCAACGGGGGCCATCGAGTGCATAAAGGCCGCATATACTCTTTCCAGACCCGTGGCTTTTCTCAGTATAATTACCAATCCCATTTTCTACTTTTTTTCTGGGGATAGATTTAGGGAAACAATTGCAAACAACTTGAAGTGTTGCCGCTCAAGAAATGCAACTTAACATGTAAAATAAGGGTGTAGGAAGGAACTGCTGATGCTGGTTTAAACCTAAGATAGACACAAAATGCTGGAGTAACTCAGCGAGACTGTCATAAAATAAGGACTCTAGGACCGACTGAGACCTGTCATTTTGCCAAGAGATATGAATCTGAATCTTTCTTCTGGAGACTGGGTCCCTGCTAATTATTCAAATTCAGCTTAATTATTCAGCCATGCATTCCTGACAAGTATTCTGTGGAAGATTTTCCACTGAGGAAGATTTTCAAATTCATCACAGTGGTCACAGACACAGAATGAATTTTTTTTTTTAAATCCTAACTTCAATCAAATGGTAAAAAAAAGAAGGTATTTTGGATTTGGAAGAAGTGCAGTATCATATTTTACCAGAAATGTATTGAGACCTACATTAAAATACAAGGAATGATTCCACAACCAGGTCTTAATTTTTAGAATGTAAAAGGCTAAGAATTAATTTGATTGTCCTTAAAATATTAAGGGATATCAAGTAGTGCAAAAGGGGAACTGAAAATGTGGAACATAGAACATACAACACAGTACAGCACAGCACAGGAACAGATCCTTCAGTCTACAATGTCCTAATCTCATCTGCCTGCACTTGATTTAATATCCCTCCATTCCCTACATATCTGAAGAAGGATCTCGACCCAAAATGGTGCCAATCCATGTTCTCCAGAGATTGTCTGACGTGCAGAGTTACTTCAGGTAACTTTTGCCTGTGCAAAAGCCTCTTAAACACCACTATTATTCCAGGTCCACCACTCTCCATGTAAAAAAACTTGCCCCGCACATCTCCTTTAAACTTTGCCCAGCTCACCTTAAAGATCCTAGTCTCTCCCATTTCCACCTCGAGAAAATGTTCTGATTGTCCACTGTATCTATAACTCTCATTATTGAAACCCTCTAATCCAGGCAGCATTCCAGTAAACCTCCTCTGTACCCTCTCCAAAGCCTCTACATGCTTCCTGTAATGGGGCGACCAGATCTGCATGCAACACTCCAAATGCAACCTAACATTCAGGTCTGGAGACACAGAGGTCGACAAGAAGTCCAGATACAACCTTGGTAAGGCCATCAAAAAAGCCAAAAGGGACCTGCTCCAAGCTGGAGGATGAGACGGATGTTTGGCAACTGTGGCAGGGCTTGAATGCCATCGCCTCCTATAAGGTGAAATCAGGAGGCAGCTCAATTGTCAGCAAAGCATCACTCCGACGAGCTCAATGCGTTTTACGCACGCTTTGATAGGGAGAACACTGATGTGCCTTCCCGAGCTCCCATTCGCCATGACGGTATTTCAGTCACAGTCACAGAGGCCAACGTCAGAAGACCCTTCAGGGGGTGAACCCTCGGAAAGCGCCTGGACCTGATGGCATACCCGGTTGTGTTCTAAAGGCCTGTGCGGACCAACTGGCTGGAGTTTTTACGGACATTTTCAACCTCTCACTTCTGAGGTTTAAAAGGGCATCAATAATACCGGTGCCCAAGAAGAGTAAGGTGACGTGCCTCAATGACTATCGACCAGTGGCACTAACGTCTGTGGTGATGAAGTGCTTTGAGAGGTTGATTATGGCGCATATCAACTCCTATCTCGACAAAAACCTTGACCCACTGCAGTTCGCTTACCGCCATAACAGATCAATGGTGGATGCGATCTCACTGGCTCTCGACTCCGCTCTGGACCACTTGGACAACATACACTCATATGTCTGGCTGTTATTCATTGACTACAGCTCGGCATTTAATACAATCATCCCCTCCAAGCTGGTTACCAAGCTCATAGATCTAGGGTACACAAAAATGCTGGAGAAACTCAGCGGGTGCAGCAGCATCTATGGAGCGAAGGAAATAGGTGACGTTTCGGGCCGAAACCCTTCTTCAGACTGGGTGTCTGCGCATCCCTCTGCAATTGGATCCTCAACTTCCTCATCCACAGACCACAGACTGTTCGTATTGGTGGAAATGTGTCATCCTCGATAACAATCAGCACGGGAGCACCTCAAGGCTACGTGCTCAGCCCCCTGCTGTACTCCCTCTATATTCATGACTGCAAAGCTGGACATAGTGCGAACTCCATCATCAAGTTCACCGATGACACCACTGTTGTGGGACGTATCACTGATGGGGATGAGTCAGAGTATAGAAGTGAGATCAACCGATTGATCAAATGGTGCCAACACAATAACCTGGCTCTCAACACCAGCAAAACCAAGGAACTGATTGTGGACTTTGGAAGGCGTAGGATAGGGACCCACAATCCCGTTTACATCAACGGGACGATGGTGGAAAGGGTCAAGAACTTCAAATTCCTGGGCGTGCACATTTCCGAAGGTATTCCTGGTACCAGCACACTGATGCAATCCTAAAGAAAGTACATCAATGCCTCTACTTCCTGAGAAGACTACGGAGAGTCAACATGTCAAAGGGGACTCTCTCGAACCTCTACAGGTGCACAGTAGAGAGCATGTTGACTGGTTGCATCAAGGCTTGGTTCGGCAACCTGAGGGTCCAGGTGCGGAAAAGGATGCAGGAAGTTGTGACCACTGCCCAGTCCATCATCGGCTCTGACCTCCCCACCATCGAAGGGATCTATCGCAGTCGCTGCCTCAAAAAGGCTGCCAGCATCATCCTGGCCACACACTCATCTCTCCGCTACCATCAGGCAGAAGGTACAGGCCTGAAATCTGTTACATCCATTAAACTCGCCAACAAACAGACTCTGAACTGTAACAGCCTATTGCACTTTATCTGCTCATTTATGTGTATATTGAACTGAACTGTTCTGTATTTTTGTTTACAATATTCTGTTGTGCTGCAGCAAGCAAGAATTTCATTGTCCTATCTGGGACACATGACAATAAGCTCTCTTGACACTCTTGACTTGACTAACCAAAGTCCTATAAAGCTGCAACATGACTTCACAACTCTTATTCTCAATGCCACACCTTTGAATGCAAATATATCATATAGCTTCTTTACCAATATTAATATCCAGATGGAGGGATATATCTATCCAGATAGGTATAAAATCTTTGCTGGTTAAGAACCATACGATCTGGCATTATTACAAAATGTTACAGCCACACTCGTGATGTATCCTTAAGCACAGAACATACCACATTCTCTGTATCTATGTGTGGGCCTTTATTAAGCAGAGTCATATGATGTGCCTGCCTTTCCAAATGCAAAAGCTTTGCAGATATTCAGGCTTCAGTTAAAAACATCAGCAGGCAAATAGACTTAAGTGTGTAGTCCTACCAATAAACCTTAATCTCCTGAATACAAGATATGTTGCTTTTCAATGCATTCATATTGCAAGGCCTTTAAGAATTGAAGCAAAAGCAATATACTGTACTTCTAGCAGAGTAATTGCAAAAAAATGAAATAAAATTGAAAAACGTTGGAAACTCCTCTCGTCAGGCACCCTTTGTGGAGAGGCTAATGCTGTTATTGTTATATGTCCGTCTTTTACCCAGAGTAGGGGCATCAAGAACCAGAGGACATAGGTTTAAGGTGAGAGGGGAAAGATTTAATAGGAACCTGACGGGCAACTTTGTTTACACAAAGGGTTGTAGGTGTATGGAACAAGCTGCCGGAGGAGGTAGTTGAGTCGGGTACCGTCGCAACATTTAACCAAAAAACATTTGAACAGGTACATGGATTGGATAGGTTTAGAGGGATATGGGCCAAATGCAGGCAGTTGGGACTAGCATTGATGGGGCATGTTGGTTGGCGTGGGTAAATGAATGGGTTCGCCCCGCCTTACCTCTCTGAGTTGCTCCACCTATATGCTCCTGCCCGGTGCCTCAGGTCAGCTGATCAGCTGCTCCTTGAGGTACCACGGTCTAAGCGGAAGCTCAGAGGGGATAGAGCCTTTTCTGTTGCTGCTCCGGCACTTTGGAACACCTTGCCGTTGCACATCAGACAGGCCCCCTCACTGTCCATCTTCAAATCCTCCCTAAAAACTCATTTTTATTCTCTGGCTTTCGACACTGGCTGAGACATTGCTCCTGTTCTTAGTGCTTTTAATGTCTTTTAATTTTTTACTGTTTTTAGTCCTTCGTTTTACGGTTTTTAATGATTTGTAATAACTTTTTGTCCATGAGTTCTCATGTACAGCACTTTGTGGCAACTGCGGTTGTTTAAAGCGCTTTATAAATAAAGTTTATTATTATTATTATTATTATTATTATTATTATTATTAAATGACTGCGCATTTATTCCTCTCATGATCTTATACACCTCTTTCACATCACCCCTATTCCCCCTGTCCAACCTCTTCCCTACCTCAAGTCCTGGCAACATCCTTGCAAATCTCTGCACCCTTTCCAGCTCTAGTTTTAGACAACCTTACAGTGGGATAAATACTATGACCATTCACCTTATTTATGCTTCTCATTATATTAATGTACCTCTACAAGGTCATAGCTCAGCTTCATTCACTACTGAGAAAATAGAGAAACTAAACTTGTTTGTTTAATGAAAAAAGATTATGGTGTAATTGGATAGATTTATTTTCATTCACATTAATAATAGAATCAAAATAACCACTAGATGGCAGATGCGCAAAGCATTTGCCTCATTCCTACCTTTCAAGAAATAGTGGTTGTGAATTTTTCAGAAATTACGGTTAGATTTTGGAATTTTATTACTAGTAATCTTAATAGGCTCGATGCACGTATAGTATTAAATAATAGATATAAAAACAAGGAACTGCAAATGCTGGTTTATACCAAAGAAAGACACAAAGTGCTGGAGTAACTCAGTGGGTCAGGCAGCATCCCTGGAAAAAAAGATGGGTGATGTTTCGGGTCAGGACCCTTCTTCAGACGACAGGCTGGATAGGGTGGGACTTTTTTCTTTACAGTGTAGGAGGCTGACAGGTAACTTTATTGAAGTACATTAAATCACGAGGAGCACAAATAAAGTGAACGCTCACATTCTTTATCCCAGGGTAAAGGTTTCTTAGACTAGAGGGCATAGACATAAGGTGAGATATGGGGGGTGGATATTTAAGAGGGACCTCAGGGACAATTTCTTCATTCAGACGGTGCTCCATATATGAAAGATATTTGGATAGGAAGGGTTTAGAGAGACACTGTATAGAAACATAGAAAATAGGTGCAGGAGTAGGCCATTCGGCCCTTCGAGCGTGCACCGCCATTCAATATGATCATGGCTGATCATCCAACTCAGTATCCTGTACCTGCCTTCTCTCCATACCCCCTGATCCCTTTAGCCACAAGGGCCACATCTAACTCCCTCTTAAATATAGCCAATGAACTGGCCTCGACTACCTTCTGCGGCAGAGAATTCCAGAGATTCACCACTCTCTGTGTGAAAATGTAGGTATAGACCGAATACAGGCAAATTGGACGAACCCAGAATGCTAATATGGTTGGCGTGGAAAAATTGGGCTGAAGGGATTTTTTTCATGCTATGTAACACTATGAATCTAGCTCTATGACTTGCCAACCATTTTCCACTGCAATGGACAGAATTCATATTGCAAATGGTTGAGGAGGGTGGAGAGATACAGCATGGAAACGCCCTTCGGCCCACTGATTCCAAACGGAACATTGATCACCCGCACACTAGTTCCATGTTATCCCGCTCTCGTATCCATTCCCTACATTCTAGGAACAATTTACAGAGGCCAGTTAACCTGCAAACCTGCACGTCTTTGGGATGTGGGAGGAAACCGAAGCCCCCGGAGAAAACCCACGTGGTCACAGGGAGAATGTAAAAAGGCTGCACAGACAGTACCAGAGGTCAGGATCGAACCTGGGTCTCTGGCGCTTTGAGGTAGGAGCTCTACTGCTGCGCCACTGTGCCTCCAGGTTCTTGTGAAGACATTCCCAGGAGTAGATAGCAAGGAACAATGGTTCGCTAAACATGTAACCAGAAAAAATGACTTTGGCAGGTAATCCTTTCATTACAAGGGCCCAAAGGTGTGAATGTTTTAGAACATGATTCCACTGCCTTAACGCAGGATGCTGATTCTGAACACCAGGAAGTGGTACTACAACCAAACAGCCAACACCGCCCCCTCTCTACATGGTTGGAAAATACAGTCCTGAAAATTTCCATCCAACATCAAATCATCCAAAAAAAGACTAGCTAGTTATTGCAACATATTACAACATGAATATCAATGTGATCCTCAGTACAATGCTTCCTGCTCCTTGCTATCTAATGCTTCCTAAAGGCAATCATTTGCATGACATATGTCTTCCTACAGTTCATTGTACGAAGCTCTTCAGCCAAGGTCAAAGCTTACCTGTACAGATGAAATGGCCTTCTGAATGTATCAGTGTGTGGACCAAACAGATAGGCAATGTTTAGGATCGGGACCCTTCTTCAGACCTGACCCAAAACGTCACCTCTATAAGTTCATAAGTGATAAGAGCAGAATTCAAATTAAGTCTACTCCACCATTCAATCATGGCTAATCAAACCCTTAGCCGTCAACCCAATTCTCCTGCCTTCTCTCCAGGAACCCTGACACCCATACTAATCAAGAATCTATCTATTTTTACCTTCAAAATATCGATTGACAGCCTCCACAGCCTTCTGTGGCAATGAATTTCACAGATTCACCACCCTCTGACTAAAGAAATTCCTCCTCATCTCCTTCCTAAAGGAACGCCCTATTATTCTGAGGCTATGACTTCCAGAGGTCTATGTTTTCCGGAGATCCTGCCTGACCCGCTGAGTTACTCCAGCATTTTGTGTCTATCTTTGGTATAAACCAGCATCTGCAGTTCCTTTTTATTAAGGTGTGTTGACCAAGTTTATCATTGAAAGGATTTCTTCACTGGAGTTTCATCACTCGTCATGGGAAAGATTTAATAGGAATCTGAGGGGCAACATTTTCATTACATAACATTCAATTATGTTCTTCAGGGAAGGAAATTTGCTCTTCTCACTTGAACGGTGAAGAATCAAGATTCAAGGGGCAAGGGTGGAGTCAAAGGTCAAGAGCGTTTTATTACCATATGTACCAACAACAGAGCAATTAATTTCTTATGTGCAATAAAAAGTAACTACAGATACCGGTTTATACATCTGGTTAATATATATATATATATAGTCTGAACAAGGGGCCGACCCAAAACATCACTTATCCATGTACTCCAGAGATGCTGCCTGAACCGATGATTTACTCCAGCACTATGTGTCTAATTTCTTATTTGCAATACCTGAACAGGCCTGTTAACACAGTACACACTGTTAAATATAATATTAAAAACATAATTAATAAATGCAATTTATTGGGGGGGAAAAAACAAAGTCTTTATTGCAACCAAAGACAGTCCATAGATGTTCATAGTTGCTGAGGTTAGTGTTGTGTTTTGTTCAAGAGCTTGATGGTTGCTGGAAGAAGCTGTTCTTGAACCTGGTGATCACAGTTTTCAGGCTCCTTCAGGTACCTTCTTCCCAATTGTAAGACCAAAATTGGACCATGGCCAGGGAGGTGTGGCTGTTTGATGACATCGGCTGCCTTCTTGAGACCTTGAGTCCTTTTGATCCTTTTGATGATGGAGAGGTCAGTACCTGTGATAGGCCGGGCAGTGTCTACCACTTTCTGTAATCTCATTCAGTCCTGGGCATTCGAGGCGCCGAACCAAGACATGATGCAACCAGTCAGATAGACACACAATGTGTAGGAAGGAACTGCAAATGCAGGTTTAAACTGAAGATGGACACAAAATGCTGGAGTAACTCAGTGGGTCAGGCAGATACCTGGAAAAAAAGGAATAGGTAATGTTTTGGGTCGTGTCCATTCTTCAGTCCTCTCTACTGTACATATAGTTTATAGTTTTTTCGTTTTAGTGACACAGCATGAAAACAGGTTGTTCGGCCCACCGAGTCCGTGCCGCGCTATACGTGGCGAGTCTTTGCAAACTTGCGTATTGTATGCAAAAGAACGAATTTCACTGCACTGCACTTCACTGCAAAGCATTTTAGTACATGTGACAATAAGGTAACAATCAATCAATCAAATATAGTGTGAAAACAGGTCTTCTGACTCACTGAGTCCACGCCGACCAGCCATCAGCATACACTAGTTCTATCCTACACACTAGAGACAATTTACAAAAGCCTATTAATGTACAAACCTGCACGTCTTTAGAGTGTGGGAGGAAACCGAAGCACCCGGAGAAAACCCATGTGGTCACAGGTAGAATTTACAAACTCCCTACAGACAAGACCCATAGTTAGGATCGAACTCGGCCACGCCGCCACTGTGCCATCACAAAACATATACATAACTCCAGATCATCCAAGGTTGTTGATTTTTGACTGCTCACTGGTTCAGGAGCTCAAATCATAGTCATAGAGTCTTATGCCCCTGTCCAACTCAGGCGATTTTTTTAGGTGACTACAGGCGATTAGGCTGTCGCCACATGGTCGCCAGGGTGTTGCCTGTATGTCGCCTGTATGGTTGTGAGTAGTCTCCTCAGTTGCCCAAAGAATCGTAGGGTTTTTCTGGTCGCTGCTGGATTTTAAAATGTTCAAAACGTTTCGGCGACAGTTGGCGACACTTGGCTTGACGCCAATGAGCTTAGCTTGACTTCTCCTGACGTAGGTGCTGTCGTAGGTTGTCACCAGGCTGATGTAGGTTGTCGCTGGTGCTGACCGTTGAATTCCATTGGCGACTACCTACGTCAACCTACATCAACCAGTGACCGGTAGCGGCGACTGAATTGTCTTACCTTGTCGTAGCTTGAGCCGGGTGGATGTAGGTTGTCGTAGGTGGACATCCTAATGGGTCGCCGGTTGTCTGTAGCTTACCGTAGCTTGACGTCGACTAGGTGGTAGGTTGTTGTGGACATTGGTGTAGACATTGTCGTAGGGGGATCCAGTCGCCGGTTTTTCAGCGATCTGCCACGACTATGGCAATTGATGGCAGTCGCCGAAAAAATCGCCTAAGTGGTTCAGGCCTATTATAGTGTGGAACCAGACCCTTCTGCCCAACCTGCTCACAATGGCCAATATGTTGCATCTACACTAGCCCCACCTGCCCGCATTGGCCCAGATCCCTCCAAACCTATCCTATCCATGTACCTGTCTAAATGCTTCTTAAGCAACAATGTGGATACAGGCCCTTTGCCCCACCGAGTCCACACTGACTCGGTAGTTCCATGTTAATCCACTTTCCCATCCATTCCCTACACACTAGGGGCAATTTTGCAGAGGCCAATTAACCTATGTCTTTGGAGTCTGGGATTCCTTAGAGCCCACACATTTTTGGAGTGTGGGAGGAAACCAGAGCACTCGAAGAAAATCCACGCGGTCACGCGGAGAATGTACAAACTCTGTACAGGCAGCACCCGAGGTCAGGGTTGAACCTGGGTCTCTGGCATTGTGAGGCAGTAGCTCTACTGCTGCACCACTGTGCCAACCCTAAGTGCCCCACGACAAACCATGAACTATTCTATCAAAACATGTGGCACATTTCTTCATCGGATACCACTTCCGTCTATTACAGGGTGTTGCTTAAACAAAACATGAAGTAGAAACATTTTGCATTTAGTTCCTGATTCTGCAAATGGCAAGGAATACATTTGGCATTTGGCATGAGCAGCTTCCATGAACATTTAAATTCCTTCAAAGCAGCAACAGAGTTGAGGGCCTGTCCCACGAGCATGCGAATGCATGCGGCAAGCGTGACCTAACGTGGTCGCTTGAGCCGTATGGCCTCGCGGGGCCGGTCCCACTTTGATCGCCGGAGCCGTATGGAGTTGTGTGGAGCTGGTCCCGACATTGTGCGGAGCTCCGAAAAACTGACACTGTTCAAAAATTCCGCACGGCAATGGCCTGCCGGCCCGCAGCTACATTGAGGCCGTATGCACCGCCTCGACGGGCGTACGCACCATCTCGATGCCGTAAGCACTGTCTTGACGGCGTACGCAGCGTCTTGACGGCGTACGCCTAGCGCGAACTTCCCGCGGACTTCGCTCGAACTTCACGTCAACTCGTACGGGATCACTCGACCTCCACGTGGCCCCAGCTTCCGGTTTGGTTGCGCTCGCCGCATGCAGTCGCATGCTGGTGTGACAGGCCCTGTATGGGGATCACTCGACCTCCGCACGGCCCCGCTTCCGGTTTGATCGCGCTTGCCACATGCAGTCGCATGCTCGTGGGACAGGCCCTTTAGTCTGCCGCTCATGGCATACTATGTTATGCCGAACCAGGGTAGGACTGACAAAGTAAATGGTAGAGCGCTGTGGAGTGTTTAGGAGTACAGGTGCATTGATCCTTAAAAGTGATGGGTCAGGTGGACAGGATGCTGAAGGAGGCACCGTTGCCTTAATTGGGAAGGGTACTGAGTTCAAACGTTGTGCCATCATGATTCAGCTGAGCAAGTAGTTGGTGAAACCAGATTTAGAATTCTGCAAAAGATAGGCACAAAGTGCTGGAGTAACTCACAGGGTCAGGTAGCATCTCTGGAGAAAAAGGAGGATGACGTTTCGGGTCGGGTCCCTTCTTTCAGAATTTTCTGTTGTCAGTGGACAACCCAGTTTGGGAGGTATCCAAAGCTTCCTACATGTCCAACCCTAGGTTTGCCCGATTTGGTGTAACTTTCTGTTGTTATTTGTAATCTAGGAAACATTAATGTTTCGGAAACACCCAATCAAGTGATTTAGTTTAGATTTGAGATTCAGCGGGAAAACAGGCCCTTTGGCCCACTGAGTCCACGCTGTCCAGCGATGACCCATACACTACTTCTAGTTCTGTCCTACACATTAGGGGCAATTTACAGAAGCTGATTAACCTACAAACCTGCACGTCATTGGAATGTGGGAGGAAACTGGAACACCGAAGGAAACCTATGTAGTCACAGGGAGAACGTACAAACTCCGTACAGCCAACACCCAAGGTCAGGATGGTACCCGGGTCTCTGGTGCTGTAAGACAGCAAATCTACCATTGAACCACTGTGCCACCTGTGACCCAGGTTCAACCCTGATCTCATGAGCGACACAGCGGTAGAGTTGTTGCCTTGGTGTTACCTTTAAAGATCGGTGTGAATGCTACTGGGAATGACACAATTCAATGTATAGATACTGAAAAGCTGTCTGATATACTGTGGGTTTCCTCATTTTGCTTGTTGGAGTTGTATTTTCATTAATAGGAGCATATAATGGAAGGTCAACTGAGTCCCACTTGTTGCAAGCAGAGTTAAAGCTAGGTTTTCCCCCATATAGTCCCGATAACTCTGATCAAAACTAATTCATGTTAATCCTTTATTTTACTTCCAGGCTGGAAGAGGACATGGCAAGTTCGGTTGCTTAATGGGTTTTAATGTCTAAATGTTTTCTGCGTTTCATAATCGTTCAAGAAGCATCTGGTAGAAATGCAGCGGAGATGTGGAAGCTGAAGAAAGTTACGAAATCCCAACGAAGAATCAATAATTGCTGGAGTTGCTCAACGATTGAGCAACTTTAGTGGACAGAAAGAATTCAGTTCAAGGTTCATCATCAGAAACATAAAAATGAAAAACGGACAACCTACTGTATGTGTCACATTGTTATAACAATGAACTGCAGATGCTGGTTTACACAACAGGACACAAGGTGCTGGTGTAGAAACAACATTCTGGAGTAACTCAGTGGGTCAGACAGTATCTCTAGAAAAAAGGAATAGGTGACATTGTGGGTCGAGATTCTTTTTCAGACTGAACTCTGAACAAAACTAATTCATGTTGATCCTTTATTTTCATGTTGAGGTAGAAGGGTCTGGAACCGAAACATCACCTATTCCTTTTCTGCGGAGATGCTGTCTGACCCGTTGAGTTACTCTAGCCTTTTGTGTCTATCTTCAGTGTAAAGCAGCATCTGCAGCTCCTTCCTGCACACAAGTGCTGGAGTAACTAGAAGACAACAGATGACCTCAGTCAAGGTTGTTCCCTGATTGGCCGATTGTTGGCTGGAGGTGGTGTGAGCCCAAGAGGGATATATCGTTGTGAGCTGTGGAAATTGTGAATAGACTTTTAGTGGAGGAAGGGGGAGGGGGGATGGGGGGAATGGGGGGAATGGGGGAGGTGTTTGTTGAGGTTACCTGAACTTAGTGAATTCAACATCCATACCTCTCGTTCTGACTAAGACCACAAGAAATCGGAGAGAGTTACGTACGCATCCTAGTCCATCACACAAACCGGACAGCACATTACACCCCCCCCCCCCCCCCCCCCCCCCCCCCCCTCTCCCTGACACATCTTCCATTGACTCCATCTACACTTCACACTCACTTGGGAAAGAAAGCAGCCAACAAAATCCAGGTCTGAAGGAAGGTCCTGACCTAAAATGTCACCTAGTCACATATCCATGTTCTCCAGAGATGCTGCCTAACCTGCTGAGTTACTCGAGCACTTTGGGTCTTTTTGTGTAAACCAGCATCTGCAGTTCCTTGTTTCTACATTTTGACTACTCCACTGCAAAATCTCCTCAAGGTATGGCTACCCTGAAGAAGTTCTCCACCTCGCTTGAATCTGAAGAAAGGTCCCAACCTGACATCATCTATCCATGGTCTTCAGAAATGCTGCCCAACCCGCTGAGCTATTCATTTTACATAATGATGGACTGTTCTCATCCTGGTCATTCCTTCTTCTCATCTCTGCCATCGAGCAGAAAGCACGGAAGCCTGAAAGAACATATCACCAGATTCAAAATTAATTTCTTCCCCACCATTATCAGATCCTTGAACGTATCTCTCATATTCTAGTGATGAATTTCCTAATGTTCCATTCTACCATGTTCCATACCCTGCACTATCTTTTAAAATCTGCCCTTTCTCATTGCTGTAACACTATATTCATCACCCTGTTTATTTTTGATTTTACACTACCTGACATATTTATGTATAGCATGATATAGATACAGCATGGAAACAGGCCCTTCGACCCAGCGTGTCCACTCTGACCATCGATTACCCATTCAGGCTAGTTCTACATTATCCCACTTTCTCATCCACTAGGGTCAATTTTACAGAAGCCAATTAACCTATAAACCTGCACTTTTTGGGGATGTGGGAGGAAACTGGAGCACCCGGTGGCAACCCAAGCAGTCACGGGGCGAACGTACAAACTCTGTACATGGACAGCACCTGAGGCCAGGATTGAACCAGGGTCTCTGGTGCTGTGTGGCAGCAGCTCTACCAGCTGTATCACAGTGGATCAGAGTGAATAACAGCAGTGTTAAAATTCCAACAGTGGGCGTCATGTCAGCAGTTATCAATGAATAGATGTAGAGTAAGTTATTTGCTCGAGGAAAAAGTCCACTTGGGTTAGCGATTCTAGAGATGGTGGAAGCGGTAAAGTGCGGGATCCTGATCAGAGAAATGAACAGTGTCAAAGGCAGCAGAATTTATCACGCTGAGAACAAAGCAGATGACTATGAAACCTCTTCTGCTGACTGAATAGCTGGCACAGTGGCACATCAGTAGACTTGCTGCCTTATAGTGCCAAAGACCCAGGTTCAATCATGACTACGGGTGCTGTCTGTATGGAATTTGTACATTCTCTCCATGACAGCGTGGGTTTTCGCCTGGTGTTCCGGTTTCCTCCCGCACTCCAAGGACAAGCAGGTTTATAGGTTAATTGGCTTCTGTTAATTGAAAATTCTCCCCAATGTGTAGGATAGAGCTAGTGTATGGATGATCGCTGGTCGGCACGGGCTCAATCGGCCCAAGGGCTTGTTTCCGCGCCGTATCTCTAAAGACTAAAGTTTAAAGTTTAGAAAAGCATGATCGTTAAAATACACCAAATGTAGATCAATGGTTAAAAACACACAAAAGTTGTCAAAGCTAAAAAAAACACTTCGGAAGTCGTTAACATTCTTAACTTCCTAAATTCTGAACTAATTTCATACCATCAAGGTGAGATAGCAGAATATTTTTCAAGGAGGCGAGAACTAGTTGGAGCCACAAGGTACTGCAAAGTTGGAATCTTGAGTAAAAGACAAGGTGCTGGAGTAACTCACCAGGTCAAGCAGCATCGGTGGAGGAAATGGATAGGTAACGTTTTGGGTCAGGATCTTTCTTCAGATTTAGACCAGGCATGAATATATATATTTTTATAAAAAGTTTCAGCCTCTATTTATCCTGCCAACAACAAGGGAGCATTCCTGAACTACTGCATAGGAAGGAACTACAGATAGACTCAAAATGCTGGAGTAACTCAGCGGGTCAGGCAGCATCTCTGGAGAGAAGGAATGGGTGACGTTTCGGGTCGAGACCCTTCTTCAGACTAATGTCAGGGGAGTGGGTGGGACAAAGACAGAATGTAGTTGGAGACAGTAAGACTGGTGGGAGAATTGGGAGGGAGGAGGGGATAGAGAGGGAAAGCAAAAGCTATCTGAAGTTAGAGAAGTCAATGTTCATACTGCTGGGATGTAAACTACCCAAGCAGAATATGAGGTGTTGTTCCTCCAATTTGCGCTGGGCCTCAATCTGACAATGGAGGAGGCTCAGGACAGAAAGGTCAGATTGGGAATGGGAGGGGGAGTTAAAGTGCTGAGCAACTGGGAGATCAGGTAAGTTAAGATGGACTGAGCGGAGGTGTTCAGTGAAACGATCACCGAGCCTGCGCTTGGTCTCGCTGATGTAGAGAAGTTGACACCTGAAACAGCGGATACAATAGATACAGTAGAAACTGCAGATGTTGGTTTACACCAAAGATAGACACAGAATGCTGGAGTAATGCAGCGGGACAGGCAGCATCTCTAGAGAGAAGGAATGGGTGACGCTTCAGATCAAAACCTTTTTTCTAAAGAAGGGTCGCGACGTGGAACATCACCCATTCCTTCTCTCCAGTGATGCTGCTTGGCCCACTGAGTTACTCCAGCATTTTGTGTCTAACTTCATAGTCCTGAGCTACTATCTACCTCATTGGAGGCTCGGGACTATCTTTGATTGGACTTTACTGCACTTTATCTTACACTAAACATTATTCATGTTATTTCCTTCCTCATGGCTCGCTGTGATCATGTATTGTCTTTCCATTGACTGGTTTACACGCAACAAATGCTTTTCACTGTACCTCTGTACACGTGACAATAAACTAAACTAAACTAAACTAAAGTATCACTTCTGCACTGGAGCATTGAGACATTTTGGCAAATTCTTCAACCTGCGACAGCATGTCGTCACCATACTATTCCACGTATTCCACAGATGGGAAAGTGATGCTGAGATTATTAATAAACTGAAACCTCAACCTAAAGTTACAGAGTAGCCACAGTCTTATTAAAAGGTGGAGCAGGCTTGAAAGGCCAACAGGCCTACACTTGCCCCCAATTGATATCTTCTCATCAATCCAGTCTCTCACCGTGTTTCTGATTACAAGCATTGATTAACGTAGCCTGGATAACTGGATAACTGCAAGATTCAGATATTTCCAAGGCTAAGCACAAAGTTAAGTTTTGGTTTACCTTTGAGATACAATGTGGAAACAGGCCCTTCAGCCCACCGAGTCCACGCCAACCAACAATCACCCCGTACACTAATTTAGACTTCAGACTTTAGAGGTACAACGTGGAAACAGGCCCTTCAGCCCACCGAGTCCACGTCAACCAACAATCACCACGTACACTAGTTTAGACTTCAGACTTGAGATTACAGCATGGAAACAGGCCCTTTGGCCCATCAGGTCGCCACTGACCCACAATCACCCTGTACACTAACGAAATCCTACGTACTAGAAACAATTTACAATTTTACCGAAGCCAATTAACCTACAAATCCGCATGTCTTTGGAGTGCGGGAGGAAACTGGACCACCCAAAGAAAACCGCGCAGTCACCACCCGTAGTGATGATCGAACTTAGGCCTCTGATGTGGTAAGGCAACAAATCTACTGCTGAGCCACTGTGCCGCCAATATCTTCTGTTCTGGTGGAACTCCATGGGTCAGGCAGCATCTGCGGAGGAAATGGACAGATGACTGTAAAAAATGCTGAAAGGATTACCAGGATGTTGCCAGGCCTCAAAGGTCTGAGCTACAGGGAGAGATTGGGCAAGGTAGGATTTTATTTCTTGGAGCGCAGGATGTTGACTGATTTCATAAAAGTGTAAAAAATCACGGGGGGGAGGGGGGGGGGGGGGTGATAGATAGGGTGAATACACAGAATATTTTACCTAGAGCAGGGGAATCAAGAACCAGGGGACATAGGTTTAAAGTGAGGGGAAAGACTTAATAGCAAGCCGAGGGACAACATTTTCACTCAGACGGTGGTGGGTACATGGAACGAGTGGTCAAAGGAGGTAGTTAAGGCAGGTATTTAAAAGACACTTGGATAGGCACATAGATAGGAAAGGTTGAGAGGGATATAAGCCAAATGGAACTAGCTTGGAGGGGGATCTTGGTCGGCATGGACAAGTTAGGCTACAGTGCATGTTTCCGGTGCTATGTCTCTGTCTCTATGAAAATTTGGATTGGGAGCCAGATACAGGCTACCCTTTCCAAGGCGGCTCATCCTAACGAGAATTATGCACTAGCTCTCCCTTGGAGTCATCTCACTACATAAAAGGTGTTTCATAAAGAAGGTTATCATCATCGTTGACATGTAGAAGAAAGATCAAGAGAATCTTTGATCTGCAAGTGATCTTTCATCTCGATGTTGACTGGAAAACTGAAGGAAGGGATTAAACCACGAGACACCTGTCTATAAACATAACGTGTAAGCTGCAAGTAGACTTTGTATTTTCCAAATCAAGGATCTAAATTTATATTTAACCTGTTTAATTGAGAACATTTTCCTCATTAGTGAAACCAGGCAGGTGAGTTTACAGGTGTAAAAAGGAAGTGGAGATGCAGGTTTATTCCGAAGATGGACACAAAGTGCTGGAGTAAGTCAATGGACCAGGCAGCATCTCTGGAGAAAAAAGATGGATGACATTTCAGGTCGGAACTCTACTATAGTATTTACAGGTGTTTGCAGGTCCTGTTTATCGTCTCAGTTTCAGATTTATTCAAGGAAGTGGCATAACTGCTACTAAAAAAAGCAAACCTCTTAACCCAACCAACTGTTCGTCTCACCTGGTGTCAGATTTTGTGCCGACCTCTATGCTCAGTCAGTGCAGTACTCCCTCTGTGAAGATTTGAAGGCAACCATATCGCACTTTTACATCAAGCCTTTAAATTCCGCCTCCTTCTTCCAGTGTCCACTCTGGACCCATCACACATTGGGGGCACAATGCCACTGTGTGGCCATAGCCAAGCAGAAGCACTGTCCAATGCATGCCCGTAGGTCCAGTTTAGTTTAGTTTAGTTTAGTTTAGCTATTTAGCGTGGAAACAGTTTTTCACTGTACCTCGGTGCACATGACAATAAACGAAACCAAACTAAGCTAAAACAGTCAAGTCAACCCACTGAGGCTGCACTGACCAATGATCAGTTGTACACTAGTTCTATCCTACACACTAGGAACGATTTACAGAAGCCAATTAACCTACAAACTAGCACACCTTTGGGATGTGGGAGGAAACCGGGGCACTTGAGAAAGGCCACGCAGTCACAGGAAGAATGTACAAACCCCGTACAGACAGCACCCGTAGTTAGGATCAAGCCGAAGTCCCTGCCGCTGTTTGGATGATCATGAGATGTTGGAACTTTCTTCCTTATGGGCGTGGAGGTGGAGAGCATCTTTGAATACCTTGAAAAGGGAGGTGTGTGGATTATTGATAAACAAAGAGGTGGAAGGTTTCCAAAAAAGGGCACAAAGTGCTGGAGTAACTCAGCAGGTCAGACAGCATCTCTGGAGGACATTCGTGCTATTGAGGGAGTGCAGCGTAGGTTTACAAGGTTAATTCTCGGGATGGCAGTGCTGAGAGAATGGAGCAGCTGGACTTGTATACTCTGGAGTTCAGAAGGATGAGAGGGAATCTTATTGAAACATATAAGATTATGAAGGGTTTGGACACGCTAGAGGTGGGAAACATGTTCCCGATGTTGGGGGAGTCCAGAACCAGGGGCCACAGTTTAAGAATAAGGGGTAAGCCATTTAGAACTGAGACGAGGAAACACTTTTTCTCACAGAGAGTTGTGAGTCTGTGGAATTCTCTGCCTCAGAGGGCGGTGGAGGCCGGTTCTCTGGATATTTTCAAGTGAGAGCTAGATAGGGCTCTTAAAGATAGCGGAGTCAGGGGATATGGGGAGAAGGCAGGAACGGGGTACTGATTGGGGATGATCAACCATGATCACATTGAATGCCGTTGCTGGCTCGAAGGGCCAAATGGCCTACTTCTGCACCTATTGTCTATTGTCTATAGGACCACTCACACCCCAAACATTCTGTCTTCTCCTCTCTCCCATCGGGCAGAAGATGCCAAAGCCTGCAAGCACACACCATCAGATTCAGGAAAAGCTAGCTACCTCCTGTTATCAGACTTTTGAATACACTTCAATGCTCAGGATGAATTTGCCATCTTTCAGTCTACCTCATCGCAACCCTTCCACTTTATCTGCACTTTCTCCATTCAACATTACATTCTGCAATCTGTTTATTTTCTCTTCTGCACAACCCAATGTTTGGTACTCCTGTTTGGTATAATTTGACTGGTTAACACGCAAAACAGTTTTTTACTGTTATATGAATAAACAAACATGCTTATAGAATGGAGATGAGGAGGAATTTCTTTAGCCAGAGAATGGTGAATCTGTAGAATTCATTGGCAAAAACAGTTGTGGAGGCCACATCATTGGGTATTTTTAAGGCAGAGATTGACGGATATTTAACAGTGTCAAGGGTTATGGGCAGAAGGCAGGAGAATGGGGTTGAGAAGGAAAAATAGATCAGCCATGATCGAACAATGGAGCCGACTCGATGGGCTGAATGGCCTAATTCTGCTCTTCTGTCTTATGAACTTATGATCTCGTGAAAAATGACAATAATAATAAGATCCAATGTCCACAACCATCTGTGGCAATGAATTCCACAGATTCACCATTCTCTGGCTGAAGAAATTCCTCCTTATCCCCATACTAATAGTAAATCATTTTATTCTGAGGCTGTGCAAGTATCCTCTCTCCATCCACTTTCATTATTCGGTAGGTTTCAATGAGATCCCTCCTCATCAATCTAAACTGCAGCGAGTACAGGCCCAGAGTCTTCAAACACTCCTCATCGGTTAATCGGCAGATCGTCCAGTAATTGGAACCTTCCACCTGCTTTGACCAAAACATCTTACTTCACTTTTTTGCTTCATATGTGGGAAGCCATCACTTCTTCTTCTTGGCTTCCACCTTCGTTTTGGAGGTGGAGCCTCAGTGTGTATTTTAATTTGCTTAACATCAGCCCCGTCAATTAAAGCAGATTGCTGATGTTTCTGTGCAGAATCTACATCTCGTTGACCCACATGGTCTTGTAACATTGACTTTTAAGCTGTCTCATTTAAAGGAAGCATTGCACTTGCCAGGTAACCTCCTGAACATATAATCCACAGCTACAGGGTACTTACTTTCAAGACAAAGTCATGGTACGTGAATATTTCTGCTTCGTCTTTATTGTGGCTACTTAAATTTGTTAATCCACCTATTGTAAAATGGATTAGAAATGTATGGTGGGGTTACAGAAACAAAGACACCGGGCAAATCAGCCGAGATAAATATTGGCCAACTGATTGGGATTTGTTTGAGGAGTTCATTCTCGGTTTGGTCAAAATGTTTAAAGGGCAGTTGAACAACCTTTGCTGAAGTAATTATAATTACACATCATCCTTCATTGTTCTATGGGGACATCCTCCTCTGTGTATTTTCCCTGGATGCTTGAGAGGTCAAGTCAAGTCAAGTCACTTTTATTTCTATAGCACATTTAAAAAACAACTCTCGTTGACCAAAGTGCTTTACATTGGTGGAGGCACTAACGTTATACAACAGTGGTTCATAGATTAAGTAATACGTAAATACATAGATGAGTTTTAAGTCTCGACTTAAAAGAGTCGATGGAGGGGGCAGTTCTGATGGGAAGAGGGATGCTGTTCCACAGTCTAGGAGCTGCAACCCGCGGTCGCCCCTGAGCTTATGCCTAGACTGCGGGATGTTCAGTAACCCCAAGTCGGCCAATCTGAGAGACCTGGAAGTGGTGTGGTTGGTAAGCAGACTTTTGATGTAGGTGGGGGCAAGCCCGTTAAGGGCTTTGTAAACATAAAGAAGGATCTTGAAATTTATTCAGAACCGCACAGGGAGCCAGTGGGGAGAGGCCAGAATCAGGGTGATGTGGTCCCTTTTTCGGGTGCCCGTCAGGAGTCTCGCTGTGGTGTTTTGGATCAGTTGCAGATGGGACAGGGATGATTGGCTGTTGCCAGTGTAAAGGGAGTTGCAGTAACCGAGGCGGGAGGAGATAAATGTGTGGATGATCTTTTCAAGGTCATCAAATTGGAGGAATTGTTTTATTTTAGCTCTTGTCCGAAGCTGGAAGAAGCTAGCTTTTACCACAGCATTGACTTGTCAAATTTCAATGCTGAGTCAAATATCACGCCAAGGTTTTTGACGTGAGGTTTCAGTAATGGGTTAAGGCTTCCGGCTATTGTAATGAAATCCTTCAGAAGGGCAGAGGGGACAACATCGAGGGGGCAAGTAGTAGGTTTCATGGTGGTGACCAGTTTTACAAGGGAGAGTAGAGTAACAGGTTGGAAACTGTCTGATTTTGAAGAACAGACCAATGAGACAGCCAGGTCACGGATGGGAGGGGAAATATTCGATCTGATGTTCTTAACTTTGCTGGTGAAAAATGTAGTAAATTCCTCGCACTTAGTGGTGCTGGGGGCAGGACATATGATAGAGGTGATGGTACTAAAAAGGATCTTGGAGTTATGAGCGTTTTTGGAAATAAGGGTGGAAAAGTATTTTGTTCTTGCAGATTTTACTACTTTCTGGTATTTGTAAAGATTGTTTCTCAGAAGTTCAAAGGAAATTTGAATCTTATCAGGTTTGTACTTCCGTTCTGATTTTCTGCCCTCTTCTTAGGTGTCATTGAGGCACAGCCAGCCTTTAGGCTAAGGCTTTTTCATTTTAAGAGGAGCAACAGAATCCAGGATGGAAGTATTGAATAAAAAAATGAGGTCGTCGGTGCTGAGATGGAAGGGAGACGCCTCAATAGTGCAGATGTCGAGGGCGGCTATGAGAGCCTCAGAGGACTTACTGGCAGTCGAAGAGTTTACGTAACGGGAGTAGCGAGCAGGAAGATGGGATTTACAGGGAGAGAAAGGCAGAGATGCATCGAATATAATTGCACTATGATCCAGACAGGCAGGCATTGATAATTTCTGTATTACACGTTGGGAGACCAGACGAAAGCACTAGATCTAGTGTATGGCCAAGCTTGTAGCCAGGTTTCTGTGAGCAGTAGGAAGTCCAATCCACGTGTATTATTGTGTGTTCACGCACTCCTGGTCAGGCTAGGTTACAGGGATTAAATAGGTCATTAACCCTTTTAAATGTCAGTGAAGACCTAACCACAGTGGAATAAGATCACAATCACACATAGACCAGACTTTAGACTTTACTTTAGACTAAAGAGATACAGCGCAGAAACAGTCTTTTCAGCCCACCGAGTCTGCACTGACCAGTGATTCCCGTACACTAACACTATCCTACACACTGGGGACAATTTTACAATTTTGCCAAATCCAATTAACCTACAAACCCGTACGTCCTTGGAGTGTGGGAAGAAACTGGAACACCCGGAGAAAATCCACGTGGTCATGGTGTGAACTTGCAAACTTCATGCAGGCAGCACCTGTAGTCAGGATCGAACCCGGTTCTCTGGCGCCACCGTGCTGCCCTACATAAAGCCTGATGGAGATTGACAAAAGATGCCATGCCTCAGGGACACTTTTCCTAATGTCCACTATTTATTTGAACAGAAAGTGCTGCAGGAACTCAATGGGTCAGGCAGCATATCTGGAAGACATGGATAGGCTACATTTTGCATCTGAACCCTTCTTCAGACTCCTGACCTAAAACTTTATCATTCCAGCATCTGCAGTTACTTGTGTGTCCACTTTTGAATTCTGAATTCAAACTCACAAGGTCCTCTGGCTGGATTTGAATCTGTGGCATCCATTCGGCTGGGGTAGACCAGTTTTTTCTTTGTCAAAGATGCTCTTGGCTGAAAACTGCAGCCATTGCCTAAAATGCCATTTTTGTATCTGCCTGCACTGCGCTGTCAGGAGTAGTGGTGGAGGCAGATGGAATAGTGGCATTAAAGCTTGGCACATGGATATGCAGGGAATGGAGGGATATGGATCACGCATAGGCAGAGAAGATCTGTTTATTCAGTTTAATTTAGTTTAGTTTAGTTTAGTTTAGTTTAGTTTAGTTTAGAGATTCAGCACGGAAACAGGCCCTGCAGCTCACCAGGTGCATGTGGACCAGTGATCCCCGCACATTAACACTATCCTGCACCCACTAGGGACATTTTTTACATTTACCAAGCCATTTAACCTACAATCCTGGACGTCTTTGGAGTGTGGGAGGAAACCGAAGATCTCGGAGTAAATCCAAGCAGGTCACGGGGAGAACGTACAAACTCCGTACAGAATATTGTGGTATTATGTCATAGATGTTGTGAGCTAAAGGGCCTGTTCCTGTGACGTACCTTTCAAGGTTCTAGGTTCTATGTAGAAAATTATGTTCAATTGGTTTGGAAACTCAAATTGACTTGGTGTAAAGGGGAGAGGCATAGACAGGATAGAGAGTCAGAACCTTTTTACCAGAGTGGAAATGTCAAAAATGAAAGGACATAACTTTAAGGTCAAAGTGGCAAAGTTTAAAAAAGATGTGTGGGTCAAGATGTGTGGGTCAAGATGTGTGTGTCAAGATGTATGGGTCAAGATGTGTGGGTCAAGATGTGTGGGTCAAGATGTGTGGGTCAAGATGTGTGGGTGCCAGGGGTGGTGGTGGAGGCAGATTTGTCAGTAGCATTGAAGAGGCTCTTAGATAGGCATGTGGATATGCAAGGGATGGAGGGATATGAATCACATGCAGGCAGAGGAGATAGGTTTATCCTGGCATTATGTTCGGCACAGACATTCCATTTCTGTGTTGTGCTTTTTAATGTTCTATGTTAAAAGAAAAGCTTAATTCCTTTCTGGCCTTTTTCATCTGGGCCGCTTCATCATCTTGTCAACATTTAGCAAATTG
Organism: Amblyraja radiata; assembly: GCF_010909765.2. Lineage (NCBI taxonomy): Eukaryota > Metazoa > Chordata > Chondrichthyes > Rajiformes > Rajidae > Amblyraja > Amblyraja radiata. The sequence goes on from NC_045968.1 coordinate 38,068,375, forward strand.
GATCAACTTTTAGTTCTTACAAAACAAGATTCCTAATACAAATCTATGAACATTGAAAATACCCAGGAGGTTCAAATGCATCCGTTAATAAAAAGCGCAATAATTTAGCTAGAATTTTTAACCAAATTCTTTATTACAATATTATTCCATGCAAGTTATGGCAGACCAGAGGATTTGCAAGCTTTAAACATCGCTAACTCAAAAACTAGATGGTAATGTAAATATTGAGAGAAATGATTCCTCAGACCTGTTACAACAAGACCTTTTTAAATAGAATTATTTTTGCCTTTAATATAATTGTTGAACAAATTAGTGGAAACTTGGTACAGGCGCCACCCATTTTTACAGAGGGATGTTATGCTTTTGAAAAGCAGCGCAAAATTCAAAAATGCATAAATTAAATATATAAGCTGCTCTTTTGCCAGCTGTAAATTTGAGTGTGTTATTCAAAACAAACAATGGTTCAATGGTTCTTTATTGTCACGTATGCACACAGCACAGTGAATTTCTTTTGCACAACCACAAATGTACGAGTGCGTAATTCAGGCTTTGGTATTAAATGATTTCTATTAAATTAAATCATTACATTATTTCTAAAACGCTTAAATCAAACAGGCATAAACATTTTGTTATTGCCCCGGGTTCTGAGAAATAGTTTTGTGTGCTATCCAGGCAGATCGCACCATACATGAGGGCATCAGGTAGTGTAAAGAGAAAATAAACAGAGTGCAGATTGGAGTGTTAGGTTATGAAACACATTGTTAAAAAACAAGATATTGCAAGCTGTTGAAATGCAGAAGTTTACTGCAGGATGTGCTGCAATGGTGACCACCACAAGGTTTTTTTTTTTGTAACAGTATTTGATTGCAGCACTTTTTCAACGCTTTTTCTCAACTTAACTGCCGTTTTATCTCCTTCTTCTTAGGCCATGGCACAAAAATCCCCAAACTTCCAGCTGCTAGTCTCTTCAATTTCTTCTTTACTTACATATTATGGAACATAACGAGGCTTTTGTTGTAGAATGAGAGCGTGGAAACAGGCCCTTCAGCACACCTTCTCCACGCCAACCATCGATCACCTGTTCACACTGGTTCTATGCTGTTCCACTTTCTTATCCACTCCCTACACAAGGGGAAATTTACAGGAGCCAAATAACCCACAACCCTGCACATTTGTGGGATGTGGGAGCAAACCGGAGCACCCGGAAGAAACCCACCTGCTCACAGAGAGAATGTACAAATTCCACACAGAGAGCACCCGAGGTCATTATCAAACCTAGGTGTCTGACGCTGTGAGGCAGCAGTTTTACCAGCTGCACCTCTGTGCTACCACTAGGGTCCTTATCAGTTCTCAGTAGAGCAGTCTAGTCTTTGACAATTCCACCTGTGAGAAAGGTTCTGGATATCTGATCTATGCCTCTCATAATTTTATATACATCTACCAGGCCTCCCCGCAAGCTCCAAGCAAAACAATCCAGGTTTCTCCAACATCTCCTTCTAGGTAATACCCTCAATTTCTGGCAGCATTCTGGTAAGACTCTCTTGAACCCTCTCCAAAACTTCCATATCTTTCCTGTAATAGGGTGACAAGAACTGCATGTAATACTCCAAATGCGGTCTAACCAAAGTCCTATGAAGCTGCAACGTTGTGTAAATGTTGTGCAGCCCAGCACTTTATTCCTTGGAGCATAAGAGACTGAGGGGTGATCTTACTTACATACAGTAGGTCAATAAATCATGAAGGGCTTAGATAGGGTGAATGCACACATTATTTTACCCAAGGCTGGGGAGGCAAGTACTGGAAGGCATTCATTTAAATTCAAAGAGAAAAGATTTAATAGGAACCTTATGGGCATCTTTTTCACACAGACTGTGGTGAGTATATGGAACAAACTGCCAGAGGAGATAGTTGAGGCAGGTACCATAACAACATTTAAATAACACTTACACTGGTACTACATTCTATCTTTGTCATGCACACTCCCCTGACATCAGTCTGAAGAAGGGTCTCGACCCGAAACGTCACCCATTCCTGCTCTCCAGAGATGCTGCCTGTCCCGCTGAGTTACTCCAGCATTTTGTGTCTACCTTTGATTTAAACCAGCAACTGCAGTTCTTTCTTACCAGGATGGGAAACGTTTAGAAAGATATGGGCCATATGGGGCTAGCTTAGATGAGGCATCTTGGTCAGCATGAATGATTTGGGCCAAAGGGCCTGTTTCTATGCTGTATAACTCAATGAATCTTTACCCTTTATATACCCCGTATCCTTTATCTGTACACTGTGGATGGCTTGATTGTATTCATGTATAGTCTTTTCTTTGACTGAATAGCACGCAACAAAAAGCTTTTCACTGTACCTCGGTACACGTGACAATAATATAAATTAAACTAAAAATCTTTGACCTTATGCTGTCCACCAGCCTCTTACATATGTTTAGCAGGAGAAAACAGATGTGTTGGATCAGTATTGAAGACCCTGTATGGTAATGCTAGATTTACACTTTACTGATACAGTGCAGAAACAGGGCCCTTAGGCCCACCGAGTCCATGCTGACCAACGATCACCCCATACACTAACACTATCCTACACACTAGGGACAATTTACATTGTTTTCTACTGAAGCCAATTAGTCTTTGGAGTGTGGGAGGAAACCAGAGCATTCGGAGAAAACTTGCATGATCACAGAGAGAACGGACAAACTCCACATAGACAGGCACCCGTGGTCAGGATCGAACCCGGGTCTCTGGCGTTGTAAGGCAGCAGCTCTACCACTGTGTCACTGTGCCGCCCCTTATTGCATCGTGTTAAGTATTTGCTCATGAATTTCAATGGTTCTCTTAGCCGTTCATTAAACAATACTATGTTACTGAGCTTTCAGCAAAAATTAAGATGAAAGACACGACTGCCTGCTGCTGAGAGGATCTCGATCGTCTTTTTAATGTCCTTTGAATAAAACATTAAACCACGGCCCACATTCTCAACCTGATGCTAATGTTCCCACAGGATTATTTTGAACAAGAGCGGCGATGTTTAGTTTAGTTTAGTTTAGTTTTGAGATGCAGGGTGGAAACAGGCCCTTCGGCCCATCAAGTCCATGCCGACCACGATCCCCGTACACTAACACTATCCTACACACTGGGGACAATTTACAAATGTTACCAAAGACAATTAATCTACAAACCTGTACATCTTGGAGTGTGGGAGGAAACCAGAGCACCCGGAGAAATCTCCGTACAGACAGCACCCGTAGTTGGGATCGAACCCAGATCTTTGGTGCTGCAAGGTGGCAACACTACCGCTGCATCACTGTTCCATCGGCGTTCTTCAGGCAAGAACAGGCAAGTGTTAATTATGAAAATGATGGTACCTGGTCATTATCAAGCTCCTATTGTGAAGTGTGCAGAAGGTATCAACTGCTGTATTTTTAACAGCCAGTACAGTGTTCCCTCACTGCTGTACTGAAGGTGGCACAGAGGCACAGCTGGTAAAGCTGCTGCCTCACAGCACCAGAGACCTGGGTTCCATCCTGAACTCGGGGACTATCTTTGTGGAGTCTGCAAGTCCTCCCAGTGAGCGTGTGGGCTGCCTCTTAGGGCGAAAGGAATCCAGGGATATGGGGAAACATCAGGATCGGGGTACTGATTTTAGACAATCAGCCATGATCATATTGAATGGCGGTGCTGGCTCGAAGATCCGAATGGCCTACTCCTGCACCTATGTTTCTATGTTTCTATCTCTGGGTACTCCGGTTTCCTCCCACATCCCAAAGACCTGACAGTCTGTAGGTTAATTCGCCCTCTGCAAAATTGCCCCTCATGTGTGGGGAGTGGATAGGAAAATGGGATAACATGGAACAAGTATGAGCAGGTGACAGATGGTCAGCATGGAAACGTTGAGCTAAGGGGCTCGTTACTGCACCGTTTCTCTTGCCAGAAACCCAGGTTCAATCCTGACTATGAGTGCTGTCTGTAAGGAGTTTGTACGCTATTCCTGTGACAGCGTGCGTTTTCTCCGGGTTCTCCGGTTTCTTCCCACACTCCAAAGACATACAGGTCTGTAGGGCAATCGGCTTTGGTTAAAATTGTAAATTGTAAATGATAGTGCTAGTGTACGGGGGATAACCGGTCAGCGCGGACCCGTTGGGCGAAAGGGTCTGTTTCCATGCTGTATCTCAAAAGTCTGTATCTCTAAAGTCAGTCAATCAATATCTTCAGGTTTGATTACACGCCAAGGTTCAGGGCAGAGATTTGTAGCCAAATTCTATTTTTGAGCATTTCTTTCAAATGTGTTATCCATGCTACTTTATGAGGCTACTTCAATTAACCTTATTCCCTCTTTGTAATTTCCAGGCAGAAAATGAGGAATGTTCATCCATCAACGAAGATATTGAAAATTACTATCTCACGTCCATGTACAGCATTGAGTTCATTGTGGGACTCATTGGGAATGTTACTGTGATAAGTGGTTACATCTTTTGCCTGAAGAAATGGAAATGCAGTAACATCTACCTCTTCTTCCTCTCCATCACCGACCTGTTATTTATATGCACACTTCCCATGTTTGTAATCCAGTACGCAAACAACAGCGAGTGGTTCTACAGCGACCTTTCCTGTAAGTTTAGTCGGTACTTCCTCAACTCCAACATGTACCTGAGTGTTCTCTACCTCACCTGCATTAGCATCGACCGCTACCTGTTGGTGCAGAACCCAACAAAACTTTACTGGTTCCAAAGAAAGCAGACGGCAATCGTGATCTGCTTCGTCTTGTGGATCTTTGTCAGCTTGGAGTTGATACCCATGTTCACTTTCATTGGGCCAAAAAACATTACGGACAACGATGAGCAGATAATAGTCTGCATCGACTACGCCAGTTCGGGGGATGCCAAGGCCAGTATGATTTACAGCATGTTCCTCACCATTGTGGATTTCATCCTCCCACTCTGCGTGATGGGCTTCTGCTGCATAAAAACAGCGACGAGCTTAAGGAAAATCAGTGCCAAGCACCGCAGGAACATTAAGCTGGAAAAGCCCCATCGCCTGGTTATACTGGCGCTGGTCATTTTCACGGTACTCTTCACCCCGTACCACATCATGCGAAACGTCCGCATTGCCTCCAGGATGAACAGAAACCAGACCTACTGTGTCCGCAAAGGCGTGAAGGCCGCCTACGCCATCACAAGGCCCATTGCCTACCTAAGTTCGGCCATTAACCCCATCTTCTACTTCCTGCTCGGTGACCGATTCAGAGAGATTCTCCTCAGGAAATTGCCATTCATCGGGCCAAAACTGATACCTTTGCGGTCTTCAACAGCAAGCACTATTCAGTAAGGGGGACTTTCCCTCAGACTCGTCAGGAATAAAATATTTTACCAATTAATTCCCAAACTTTTTTGCTTTGACCGCTGCCGGAGTCGGACTTGGATGTCAATTCTCCATGCTTTCCCTTTACATCTCATGCTACCTCAACAAGGCCACCAGCATAATCAAAGACGAGTGGCACCCGTCGGGCAAAAGGTATAGAGGTGTGAAAACGCACAACTCCAGATTCAGGGGCAGTTTCTTCCTGGCTGTTATTAGGCAACCGAACCATCCAAACAACAACGAGAGGGCAGTCCTGAACTGCTATTTATCTAATTGGAGACCTTCGGACTATCTTTGATCAGACCTTACTGGCTTTACCTTGCACTAAATGTTATTCACATTATTCCCTTTATCATGTACCTGTACCTTGTGCATGGCTTGATTGTAATCATGTATTGTCTTTCTGCTGGCTGGTTAGCACATAACAAAAGCTTTTCACTGTACATGACAATAAACAGAGCTAGACTAAACTACATACCATTTGCTTGACTTATTAGTAATTGTAATGCACTATGACTGAGATGCTTGTTCAATTGTATTGTATTCCCCCCACCCCCCTGATGATCATCCATCTAAGTGTTGACCAGGCTTATGTCAGCTCAAGATTAAACGAAACTGCAGATGCAGGAAATCTGAAATAAAATCAGACCATGCCAGAAACACTCAGCAGGTCAGGAAGAATCTGTGGAAAGAACGAATGAGCTCACGGTTTTGTGTCAAAGAGCCTTCATCAGAACTGGGAAAGGAAATAAGAAGTTGGTTTTAAGTTGCAGAAAGGATGGGAGGATGGGAGAGGGATGTGGAGATAAAAGGGAATTTCACTGGGGGTCATAGAGTTGTACAGCATGGAAACAGACCCTTTGACCCAACTCATCCTTTCCAACCAAGATGCCTCATCTAAGCTAATCCCATTTATCCATGTTTGGCACATATTTCACGAGATCTTTCCAACACATGTTCCTGTTCAAACATCTTTTAACATAAATTTATCTAGACACAAGAAACTGCAGATGCTAGACACAAGAATCCTGCATAGAATACATAGTGCTGGAGTAACTCAGCAGATCAGGCAGCATCTCAGGAAAATATGTATAGGCAACGTTTCAGACTCCGAAGAAGGGTCCCGTTCCAAAACGATGTCTGTCCATTCCTCCAGAGCAGCTGCCTGACCGGCTAAGTAACTCCAGACTGTGTTCTACTCTAAATAAAATCTTTCTTCTAGATGAGATTATTTGTAATGCACTTAAGAGCGAGTAGCTGATTTTCCCATTTACTCAGCTGTTAGACAGTATTTCTTAACAAAGGGGAAAAGTATACATTGAATTAAAATCATTCGTCATCACTTGTACCATGTGATTTTTTATTGTGATATTTAACCTGTATGAGCAGACATTTTATATTGATACTAAATTTAAATTAGTTTCAGTATATCGTACACTATCTCTATCTTTCATTCCAAGATCCGCAATATGATATAATGTTTCGATAAAATATTGTGAAACTGCAAATTTCTCTCCAATGATGCCTGAAAAGCGTAGGCACAAATGGCTGGAGTAACTCAGCATCTCTGGAGGAAAGGATTAGGTGATGTTTCGGTCGGTTGGGGGCGCTGCGAGTCGGCTGCCCTGCCAGCAGCGTGTTCGTTATTTCGACTATTTTTTGGGGTTTTTTTGGTGTGTCCAAATGTTTGTTTTAGTGTCTCTCGGTGTGTCTTGTGTGGGAGGTGGTGGAGGGGAAAAGGGGGAAACCGTTTTTCCGTCGCTTCCTCGACGGAGAGGCAACTTTTTTTGTGTCGCTTCTCCGCCTCCCCTCTCGTGGCCTGGCAGCTTGGATTGGAGCGGCCTTTCCCAGAGTCGTGCCCGGAGATTCAGCAAAGGACAAAGGACAAAGGGCATTTATTTGTCACGTACACCAATTGGTGTAGTGAAAATTGTCTTGCCATGCAGCACACAGATAAAGATAAGACACAACATTAAAGAATTGAACAATAAACATAAAAAACATCCCCCCACAATGGTTCCCATTATGAGGGAAGGCACAATGTCCAGTCCCCATTCCACCCATAGTCGGGCCTATTGAGGCCTCCGCAGTCGCCGCTATGGGGGCCGATGTTACAGGCCCTTCTTCGCCGGGTGATGGTGCTCCGGCGTCGGGAGAACTTTCTCAGCGGCTTGGGGCACCTGGAATGGCCGCTTCCTTACTCGAGGCTGCGGGCGCAATGTGGACTTTTCCATCGTGGAGTGGGTGACCCTTGCCGGGGGTCACCAGAAAGGAATGCTCCGATCGCTGGCCTGGTGACTTTGGCATCGTGGGGCTGTGGTCTGCGGAGCTTCCAGCCACGGGCATGGCATGGGCTTTCCATCCGGAGCCTGGGATCCCGTGCCGGGGATCGCCAGAGAGGAGCTCCGATCGCCGGCCTGTGGCCTAAGACATCCTGAAGCCGCGGTCTCCGGTAGGAGGGTGGCCGATTCGGGAGCTCCAAGCCACGGAGTGTGTTACGCCGTCCCAACGTCGGAGTTTCGATCATCCTGACGAGAGGGCCTGTACATCCGGTCGTCAGTAGTGGTGACTACGGAGGGTTCATGGCCCCGACCACGGATGATCGGGGAGGAGGACTTTGTTGCCTTCCACCACAGTGGAGAATGCTGTGGTGGATGTTTGTGTTGAATTCTATTGTGTGCTTTGTGTTCTTAGTTTCAATTGTATCACTGCATGGCAAATTCATTTCACTGTGCCTTAATGGGTGCATGTGATGAATAAATTTGTATTGTATTGTATTGTGTTGTATTGGATTGGATTGGATTGTACTAGATCCATCTTCAGACCCGAAACGTCACCTATTCCTTTTCTCCAGGGATGCTGCCTGAGCCGCAGAGTTACTCCAGCTCTTTCTGTCTATCTTCGGTTTAAACCAGCATCTGAAGTTCCTTCCTACACAAGCTGAGAAGCTATAATGATTTGTTTTGATTTCAAGGTTCCTGCATTTGGTATTTTGTTTTATCGTTATTTAGGGGAAAATTCTGTTCTTGAGATGCCCCTGGCCACAACAATTTGGATTTAACAAAGCATAGAAGAATAGATTAGGTGAATGCACAGAGTCTTCTACCCAGGGTAAAGTTATAGAGTCATAGAAAACAGAAATAGGCCCTTCGTCCCAACACCGTCCATGCCAACCAAGATGCTCCAACTACGCATTCCATTTGCCTGCATTTGGATCCATATCCCTCTAACCTTTTCCTACCCATGTACCTGCCCAGCCAAAGCAATCTAAAAGTAAAGGTCATTGGTGAGAAGAGAATGATTTAATACGAACCTGAGGGGCAACCTTTTTTTTCAGATGGTGATGGGTGTATGGAATGAGCTGCAGAGGATTTAGTTGAGGCCTGCACTATTATCTATCTATCTATCTATCTATCTATCTATCTATCTATCTATCTATCTATCTATCTATCTATCTATCTATCTATCTATCTATCTATCTATCTATCTATCTATCTATCTATCTATCTATCTATCTATCTATCTATCTATCTATCTATCTATCTATCTATCTATCTATCTATCTATCTATCTATCTATCTATCTATCTATCTATCTATCTATCTATCTATCTATCTATCTATCTATCTATCTATCTATCTATCTATCTATCTATCTATCTATCTATCTATCTATCTATCTATCTATCTATCTATCTATCTATCTATCTATCTATCTATCTATCTATCTATCTATCTATCTATCTATCTATCTATCTATCTATCTATCTATCTATCTATCTATCTATCTATCTATCTATCTATCTATCTATCTATCTATCTATCTATCTATCTATCTATCTATCTATCTATCTATCTATCTATCTATCTATCTATCTATCTATCTATCTATCTATCTATCTATCTATCTATCTATCTATCTATCTATCTATCTATCTATCTATCTATCTATCTATCTATCTATCTATCTATCTATCTATCTATCTATCTATCTATCTATCTATCTATCTATCTATCTATCTATCTATCTATCTATCTATCTATCTATCTATCTATCTATCTATCTATCTATCTATCTATCTATCTATCTATCTATCTATCTATCTATCTATCTATCTATCTATCTATCTATCTATCTATCTATCTATCTATCTATCTATCTATCTATCTATCTATCTATCTATCTATCTATCTATCTATCTATCTATCTATCTATCTATCTATCTATCTATCTATCTATCTATCTATCTATCTATCTATCTATCTATCTATCTATCTATCTATCTATCTATCTATCTATCTATCTATCTATCTATCTATCTATCTATCTATCTATCTATCTATCTATCTATCTATCTATCTATCTATCTATCTATCTATCTATCTATCTATCTATCTATCTATCTATCTATCTATCTATCTATCTATCTATCTATCTATCTATCTATCTATCTATCTATCTATCTATCTATCTATCTATCTATCTATCTATCTATCTATCTATCTATCTATCTATCTATCTATCTATCTATCTATCTATCTATCTATCTATCTATCTATCTATCTATCTATCTATCTATCTATCTATCTATCTATCTATCTATCTATCTATCTATCTATCTATCTATCTATCTATCTATCTATCTATCTATCTATCTATCTATCTATCTATCTATCTATCTATCTATCTATCTATCTATCTATCTATCTATCTATCTATCTATCTATCTATCTATCTATCTATCTATCTATCTATCTATCTATCTATCTATCTATCTATCTATCTATCTATCTATCTATCTATCTATCTATCTATCTATCTATCTATCTATCTATCTATCTATCTATCTATCTATCTATCTATCTATCTATCTATCTATCTATCTATCTATCTATCTATCTATCTATCTATCTATCTATCTATCTATCTATCTATCTATCTATCTATCTATCTATCTATCTATCTATCTATCTATCTATCTATCTATCTATCTATCTGGATCCATTTACATGTATGGCTTCCGGACGCATTTCTTCCTTTGATTCCCTGCAACTCCGAAACCAGACGCAGAATCGCCGACCAAAGATCTTATAGCGGAGCTCTCCGCTACAAGATCTTTGTGTGTGACGACACACGCTCCCCCCCCCTGGTGAACGTTCCATCGTGTGATGTCACAATGCCCGATGCTCACAGATGTCCAATCGGAATGGATTCATTTACATATGCCTTTGCAGGAGCACAAGCACTTGGTGAACGTTCCATCGTGTGATGTCACAATGCCCAATGTTCACACATGTCCAATCGGAATGGAACCATTTACATATGCCTTTGCAGGAGCCCCAGCCCATGGTGAACGTTCCATCGTGTGATGTCACAATACCCAATGCTCAAAGACATCGTTGCCATAGAGAGAGTACAGAGAAGGTTCACCAGACTGATTTCTGGGATGTCAGGACTTTCATATGAAGAAAGACTGGATAGACTCGGCTTGTACTCGCTAGATTTTAGAAGATTAAGGGGGTATCTTATAGAAACGTCTAAAATTCTTAAGGGGTTGGACAGGCTAGATGCAGAAAGATTGTTCCGGATGTTGGGGAAGACCAGAACAAGGGGTCAAAGTTTAAGGATAAGGGGAAAAGCTGAATCGCCGACATCTTTTCCATTTCGGTAGAGATTTCACTTTTCTTTCTAAGTATCCGCTCCTCATTACATTTCGTCGTGTTTACGTACACGTTTTTAATTAAATCCTTATCCCCCCCCCCCCCCCCCCCCCCACATTTCAAAAATAAACTGGCTTTGCACACATAGAAGCAGCACCAGCCCCAGCCCCTGGTGAACGTTCCATCGTGTGATGTCACAATGCCCGATGCTCACAGATGTCCAATCGGAATGGAACCATTTACATATGCCTTTGCAGGAGCACAAGCACTTGGTGAACGTTCCATCGTGTGATGTCACAATGCCCAATGTTCAAATACATTGTTGCCATAGAGGGAGTACAGAGAAGGTTCACCAGACTGATTCCTGGGATGTCAGGACTTTCATATGACGAAAGACTGGATAGACTCGGCTTGTACATGCTAGAATTTAGAAGATTGAGGGGGTATCTTATAGAAACGTAAAAAATTCTTAAGGAGTTGGACAGGCTAGATGCAGGAAGATTGTTCCAGATGTTGGGGAAGTCCAGAACAAGTGGTCACAGTTTAAGGATAAGGGGTAAATCTTTTAGTACCGAGATGAGAAAAACATTTTTCACACAGAGAGTGGTGAATCTCTGGAATTCACTGGCACAGAAGGTAGTTGAGGCCTGTTCATTGGCTGTATTTAAGAGGGAGTTAGATGTGGCCCTTGTGGCTAAAGGGATCAGGGGGTATGGAGAGAAGGCAGGTACAGGATACTGAGTTGGATAATCAGCCACGATCATATTGAATGGTGGTGCAGGCTCGAAGGGCCGAATGGCCTACTCCTGCACTTCATTTCAATGGTTCTATGTTCCCCTCTCGCCACCCCTCTCCCTCTCCCACCCATCCCTCTCTCCCCCACCCCCCTTCCCTCTCTACCCCACCCCCTTCCCTCTCTCCACCCGCCCCCTTCCTCCTACCCCTCTGTCCCTCTTCCATCACTCCCCCTACCCCTCTCCACCTCCTTCCCCACTCTTCCACCTCTCCCACTTCCCCTCCACTCTCCCTCCCCACTCTTTCCCCTCTCTCCCCCAACCCCCCTCCCCCTCCCTCCCTCCTCCCCTACCTCCCCATCCTCCCCCTCCCCCACATCTCTCTCCCCATCCCCCTCTCTCACCCCCTACCCCGCTCTCCTTTCCCTCCCAAATCTGTCCTGTTTCCTCCACCTCCTCACCCCTCCCTCCCCTCTTCACATCCCCCCTCCCCCCACCTGTGTGTTTGGGGGGTGGTTAATGTTAGTTTGATGCCGCAGCCCCCCTCCTCCCCCCCCCCCCCCCGCAAAACGCCGTTGGGGAAACAGACCCAACGGTCTGCACTTGGTCTAGTCTATCTTTAAAACTGTGTGCCTGTCGCCTGCCGTCCGTCCGGCTGCCTGCCTGCCTTTCGATTCGTTCCCATCGTGTGATGTCACAATGCCCAATGCTCGCAGATGTCCAATCGCAATGCCAAATGCTCGCAGATGTCCAATCGGAATGGATCCATTTACATGTACGGCTTCCGACTGCATTTCTTTCTTTGATTCCCTGCAACTCCGAAACCAGATGCAGAATCGCCGACATCTTTTCCATTTCGGTAGAGATTTCACTTTTCTTTCTAAGTATCCGCTCCTCATTACATTTCGTCGTGTTTAAGTACACGTTTTTAATCAAATCCTCCCCCCCCCCCCCCCCCAATATTTCAAAAATAAACTGGCTTCTCACCCATAGAAGCAGCACAAGCCCCTGGTGAACGTTCTATCGTGTGATGTCACAATGCCCGATGCTCACAGATGTCCAATCGGAATGGATCCATTTACATATGCCTTTGCAGGAGTCCCAGCCCCTGGTGAACGTTCCATCGTGTGATGTCACAATGCCCAATGCTCAGATACATTGTTGCCATAGAGGGAGTATAGAGAAGGTTCACCAGACTGATTCCTGGAATGTCAGGATTTTCTAATGAAGAAAGACTGGATAGACTCGCCTTGTACTCGCTAGATTTTAGAAGATTGAGGGGGTATCTTATAGAAACGTATAACATTCTTAAGGGGTTGGACAGGCTAGATGCAGGAAGATTGTTCCGGATGTTGGGGAAGACCAGAACAAGGGGTCACACTTTAAGGATAAGGGGGAAATCCTTTAGGACAGAGATGAGAAAAACATTTTTCACACAGAGAGTGGTGAATCTCTGGAATTCTCTGCCACAGAAGGTAGTTGAGGCCAGTTCATTGGCTATATTTAAGAGGGAGTTAGATGTGGCCCTTGTGTATGGAGAGAAGGCAGGTACAGGATACTGAGTTGGATGATCAGCCATGATCATATTGAATGGTGGTGCAGGCTAGAAGGGCCGAATGGCCTACTCCTGCACTTAATTTCTATGTTTCTATGTTTCCCTCTCCTCACCCCTCTCCCTCTCCCACCCATCACTCTCTCCCCCACCCCCTTCCCTCTCTACCCCACCCCCTTCCCTCTCTCCCCCGCCCCCTTCCCCTCTGTCCCTCTTCCACCAGTCCCTCTACCCCTCCCTCCCCACTCTTCCACTTCTCTCCCCTTACCCCACCCCTCTCCCTCCCTCACCCCTCTCTCTTCCCCTCTCTCCCCCACCCCTTCCCCTACCCCTCTGTCCCTCTTCCACCACTCCCCCTGTCCCTCTTCCACCACTCCTGCTACCCCTCTCCCCTCCCTCCCTCCCTCCCTCCCTCCCTCCCTCCCTCCCTCCCTCCCTCCCTCCCTCCCTCCCTCCCCTCTCTACCACTTCTCTCTCCCCCCACCCCTCTCCCCCTCCAATTCCACTCTCCCCCTCCCTCCACACTCTTCCCCCTCTCCCTCCTCATTCCCTTACCATGCACAGTCTCTGTCTTTAAGAAGGAACTACAGATGCTGGAAAATCGAAGGTAGACAAAAAAAGCTCGATAAAGTCAGCGGGAGCGGCAGCATCTATGGAGCGAATTGAATGGTCAACGTTTTTGGCCGAAACCCGGAAGAAGGGTTTCGATCAAAAACGTTGCCCTTTTCCTTCGGTCCATTACCCCTACCCCTCTGTCCCTCTTTCACCACTCCCCCTACCCCTCCCTCCCCACTCTTCCAATTCTATCCCCTTACCCGACGCCTCTCCCTCCCCCACCCCTCTCTCTTCCGCTCCCTTCCCCTCTCTCCCCCACCCCTTCCCCTCTGTCCCTCTTCGAACCACTCCCCCGTCCCTCTTCTACCACTCCCGCTACCCCTCTACCCCTCCCTCCCTCCCCACTCTTCCACATCTCTCCCACTCTCTCCTCCCCCTCTCCTCACCCCTCTCCCATCCCTCTCTCCCCCACCCCCCTTCCCTCTCTACCCCACCCCCTTCCCTCTCTCCCCCCACCCCCTTCCCCCTATCCCTCTGTCCCTCTTCCATCACCCCCGCTACCCCTCTTCTCCTCCCTCCCCACTCATCCACTTCTCTCCCCCTTCCCCTCCACTCTCCCACCCCACTCTTTCCCCTCTCCATCCCTCCCTCCTCCCCTCCCTCCCCATCCCCCCTCCCCCACATCTCTCTCCCCATCTCTCACCCCCTACCCTGCTCTCCTTTCCCTCCCAAATCCATCCCGTTTCCCCCCCCCCCCCCCCCCCCCCCCCCCCCTTCTCACCCCCCCCCCCCCCCCCCGCAAACGCCGTTGGGGAAACAGACCCAACGGGTCTGCACTTGGTCTAGTAACATTTAAAAGACACTTGGTCAGGTACTTGGATAGAAAGGGTTTAGAATTATATGAATCAAACGTGGGCAAATGGAACTAGAGTGGATAGGGCATCTTGGCTGGCTGTATGTCTTTGGTGTGTGGGTGGAAACCGGAGCACCTGGAGAAAATCCACGCTGGGCACGGGGGGAACGTACAAACTCCATACAGACAGCACCCATAGTCAGGATCGAACCCGGAACTTTACCTGAAACTTCCTCTGCACCACCATGCAGCCCACAACATTTAAAAAGCATTCAGATAAGTACATGCACAGGATAGGTTTAGAGGGTTATGGGCCAAGATTGGAAAGGTGGATCCAGTGTAGATGGGACATATTGGTCGGCGTGTGCAAATTGGGCTGAAGTGCCTGCTTCCAGACTGTTTGACTATGACTCTAATTAACCTTACAGGGAAACACCGCCACCTGCAGGTTCCAGTTCAGGTTACATGCCATTTGGTTTGTCATCTATCACCGTGTTGCTTCTTTGTTAGAGCTATAGTACTTAGTTTAATTTAATTTGAAGAAACAGCATGGTGATGGTGGCAAACACGATAGTGGCATTTTATACACTCTGGATAGGCACATGGATATGCAGGGAATGGAGGGATACACTGGTACTTCTACAGGTGCACAGTAGAGGGCATATTAACTGGTTGCATCATGGCCTGGTACGGCAACTTGAACGCCCAGGAATGAAGAAGACTGCAAAAAGTGGTGAACACTGCCCAGTCCATCATAGGGTACTGACATCCCACCATTGGAGGGATTTACAGGAGTCGTTGCCTCAGAGACCCACGCCACCCTGGCCACACACTCATTTCACTCCTGCCATCGGGAAGAAGATATGGGAGCCTGAAAACTGGAAAGTCCAGGTTCAGGAACAGCTTTTTCCCTACAGCCTTCAGGTTACTAAATACTACATCCTCTAAATTAGCTCAGAACTACATAGAATTGTGAGCAATGGTTTTGTCTTTTTGCACTACAGGTGCACAACCTTTTATCCGAAGATCCAAATAACGAAAACCTCCGAATAGCGGCCATTTTTTCGGTCCTTGAAGAAAGGTCCTTGAAAACGTTCACCGAGGGCGGCCTGCAGAGGTGACAGCGGAACCTCCGGTCGGTCCTCGAAGAAAGGGGAACTAAATCCCCATTCATAAAAGAGAAGGTGAGGGTATATTGCGCGGGAGGGTTAATAATTGACAATATGCTGCTGCCTGCCCGCTGAGTTAAAAAGTTCCCACGTTAGACTCACGATACACAGTGCAGATTGTCGCTCCCTTCAGTTTCACCGCACCTACACCCCTCTGCTTCCCGGCCATGTGTGTGACCCCTTCCCTCCCCTCTCCAGCTCCCCGCCCATTGCACCGGCGCGGGGGCTTTGCACTGTCTTCACGTCGGCGATTGCAGGACTGTGCTAGTCACCGGATACATCAGAACCAATTGGACACCGACCCCCAGGCCCACCGCAAGCACGGAGATCCCAGAGACCCACAGCCAACAGCAGCCCAGCCCAGCCCCACTCCAACTACAGAGGAACCTGGGTTGCGGATGACGGGGCGCAGCTCGGGGCGTCGTAGGGGCCCATCGGGGAGCGGCCACTCAAAGCCACGCCGGGAGATGTAGGGCCCTGCCCCGGTCTTGATGTTGGAGCCCCCGGCGGGCTCTAGCAAGACCGCGGCAATTTACAGCCGCGCCGGGCGTTGTAAGGCCCCCCTCCAGGTCACTCTCAACCCCGTAATTCGGGCGGGAGAAGTCGCCGCTGCCGGTGCCCCGCAAAGCAGTCTCCCACCGGGGACCCGCGAGCTCCCGGTGTCACCATCCACCGGAGTCGGGTCGCAGCAGCTCGCCCCCGCAGCTCTCCACGCTCCGAAGCTGGCTAGCTCCACGGAGGTAGGTCCGTAGGTCCACAGCTCCCACCGCCGCCCACCGACCCCCAGGCCCACTGCAAGCACGGAGATCCCAGAGACCCACAGCCAGCAGCAACTCCAGCCCAGCCCCGCTCCAACTCCAGAGGAACACGTAGAGGCAGAAGCTGATGGTGTGCAAGGTACGTCTTGTTCTTGGGGTGGCGGATGAGGGGGCGCAGCTCGGGCTGTGGGCGAACTGCCACTTGTCGCCGTAGCGGCCAAAGATCATAGAGGAGCTCCTCTATGATCTTTGGTAGCGGCCCATCGGGGAGCGGATTCCTCTGGAGTTGGAGGGGGGGTATTGTGCTGTTTGATCGCCCCCTGCTATCCCAGGGACAGGGAGACACAGCGGCTTTTTAGACTGGTGGGCAATCACTTCCAAAGTTCTGCCCACACAGTCAGTACACCTCTCCTACACTGCATTTCATACAAACATTTATTCTGCAAGAAAAAACGACATTGAAGACTCAAACTCGCGATCGAGTAACTGCCAGGATCAAGGCGCAAACTCGCGACCTTGCGGATATGAGCCGAGCACTCTACCACTGAGCCAGCCATTAAAATCTACGCTAAAAAATTTCCATTCCGAAGACCGACAAATTCTGAATTACGAAAAGTGTCTGGTCCCAAGGCTTTCGGATAAAAGGTTGTGCACCTGTA